>NW_021940813.1:4665876-4757829 GCF_001715985.3 Manacus vitellinus
ACCTAAATGATTCTGTGATCCTCTTCACCTAACCAGGACAATTCTCAGAAAAGATATGGAGAACATCACTGCCTTTCAGCACCTCCTACAGTGCAGCTTGGCAGTCACATCCTTACACACTTGATTAAACTCCTCCTCTGCCCCGATGGCTGTTTGCAAAGACTGGCTAGCTCTTACAGCAGCTGGTTAGGAATTATGGTGAGGCAAGGGAAGGTAGTTACCCTGCTTAGTTTACATGATTTCAGGCTTTCCAATCTGTCCATACAAAAAGGAGGCAGATGGAGGACAGAAAGATAAACAGAAATGTCAATGTAGATGATAAAACTGATGGCAGTCGCAGGTTACACTGTACAATCAAAACAACTTGTGTTGTGTTAACAATCCTTGACAAATAAGTGAGGGCTGTTTTATCACTGCTGCTGGGGTCACTACGGGATCCCAACAGCCCCAGTGTAGGCTGGCAGAAAGAGAGGGATGCTACCACTGCTTCCTCAGAGCTACTTTCCTGACTCAGCTTTTGCAAGGAAGCCACACCACGCACGAGCGTCAGCCCAGCTGGGTGGCTTCCAGTCTTGCTGCCAGTCTTTTCCCCTGAGAGAGGGAAATCATCGAGTCCATTAAGGCATTTCCTCAGAAAGACGAACCTCAGCAGCAAGAGCTGGCTCTCCTCAGCCTGGGTACCTCTGCAGTAACTCGTAGAGGTGGTGGTGGTGGATGTGCTACCTGCTCCTCCTGCCCTGTACCTGTCAGATTAGTCAATACTAGTGAGCCTTCCAGCTGGTATAGCCACTATGGCTGCACGGATGGCCCACAGGGGCTGTCATGGAGACATGCGAATCCATGCATCCCGGCACCTCCTTCCTCCTGGGACAGGCTGTGTTCCCATCATCACGACTGACAGCCAGGACTGTCTCTCATAGGGCCTGTCATCTGACTGTAAGTGAAGATGCAGCATGGCTGGATGTGTCCCACACCCTCATGCATTTTCACCCAGTTTTGTGGACATTTTGAGGGGCAGGATGTTGAGACAGGGCCTCCCCTGTGGTTATCTCTTCCTCTGGCACCCACAGCCAGTTGCCTGGCTTGCAGGAATGTCTGTTACAGAAACAGGCGTCTGCTTCACTTTGATTTTAAAAGAAGTCAAGTCCTTTTTCCGAATTACTCAGCTCTCAAATTTCAAAGGTAGGGAGCAGACCGCATGTGCAACAACCCTGCTTTATTCACTGCCTGTAATTTGTGGTGTGGCTTCTGCTCCGGGTGTCAGGGAGTAACTTTTCAAAGGGAATTAAACAGCAAGCACTGAGTGCCTCTGGGTGAACAAGCTGTTTTCTTTACACCTGAAGACATTACAAGAGAATCCCAGCCTCTATTAACACAACTGCTGAGCTTTCATGGTGGCAGAGGAAAGCTTTTGAGTATGAACTCTGACTGCTCGGGAGCCAGAAGTCAATAAGAAACATGGAGAACGTTTCAATCACAGGAAGCCCATTAGTGCAAGCATGGAGGGATGCAAACACGATTGAATCCAACAGCATTCTGTTTGTAAATGTTTGTAAACACTGTTTCATATCACTTGGGTATTGCAAACTCCTAAATTTTTGCTTTCCCAGAATTCCTACTCTCTCTGAAAAACTCACATTGGTTTCAAGCTGGCATCTCTCAAGGTCACACTGGTCTGTTATTCACTATTAAAACCATCTCCCATGGAAGAAACCATTAAAAGCATCAGAAATCAGATCACAAGCCATTTACTGCAGAGTCTGTTTCTCCCACTGTGTTTACCGTGCTCTTAGCCAGCACAAAGGGCTCCCAGTCCTGAATGGGGCCTCTGGGCGTGATTCTAAATGTTAAACAGTAATTATTTTTTTTTTAGATTTGTTTCAAACAAAAAGTATGAAAATCAGGGCTTGCAGAACTCCCCAGACAAAAGGCAGCTTGGGTTATCAAGCTGCCCAGGTCTGTGGCAGATCATTTGCATCACCTCCTCTGGCTCATTTTGGCTCTTAAGGAGGTCAAACTTGCCTTGGCTTTGCCTAGAAAAAAATGTTATAATGTTTTGTATGACACGTGTTTTTAAAGTCATTCAAAAAATAAATATGACTATCTCTATGTACAGTTTATTTTTATGAGTCTCAGAGAATTGTATTAATTGCTTAATTTATATTTCCATCAGGGTCCATCAATTAAGAGGAATCGGTGGTATTATTATCCTTGTAAAACACCACATCAGTCAAAAATGAAGCAGAGTCAGAGGTCTAACTGTTAATCAGGTCACATTTCACTTCCTGTTGACATTTTTATTTCCCTTGCAGAAAATATTTGACGTTAAGCCTCAGATTATGAACGCTATTCACCCAGTGCAAACACCGCAGAGAAGTCGTCCTGCTGGTGCAGGGGGGAAGTAATGCACCGAGAGTCGCTGGCGAGGCACCTCTTTAGGCAGCACAGGGTGGATCGACAGCTATTCATCTTGATGATGAATGGGAAATCACTCCAAGGTGAAGGTCAGATTTCCATCTGCACCTCAGAAAGCAGGAAGCAGGACCAGCAATGGCAGCAGAGGTTGTTCTGTTGTGGCTTTGCTGCAAACTGAGCAATTTTGAGGAGTTCGGCCAAGGAGGCAAAAATATCATGACGTGATAAATGTGATCAAGTTGTTTACTGGCAACAAGGAGGCAACAGGCTTGGCTGATGACGTGGTAGTGGAGAGTGTAGCTGTGGTCAAGGATTCGCTTTAAAATAAGGCATCAGGCAGGGAGGACGGTTTTGTAGTCAGGGAAATTGGCTGAGAGACAGGGAGACACTCAGTTACCCAGAACTAGATATTCATATACTTCTTGAGCAATCTTGAAAAGGGTCATTTAGTTCTGCTGGGGTAAACTGAGCCTAGGAGAGGTGGAAAACATGCCAGCCTGAACGAACTGGTGTCGGGTGACTGTTGCACCCTGAGGAATACCAGGAAACACAGAACCCTTCTCTCTGTCTTACAAGTTTCTTCCTAATGGACTTGTTAATTTACACTCCATGATAATCTTCTGATTCAATGTTCACTAATACCCAGAACGCTGCTTATTCACAGTCTATAATAAGAAACTAACAATATTTTCCCTTTGTTCACCATATCATGTGTAACTTCCCAGAAGAAAAAACCCCAGTACTGTTGGTGGAATTTGAGTAGCTAACTTATACTTTGAGAACAACATAGGGTCTCTTCCAACAACCACGACCAGTGTAGATAGTTTAATCCATTTCTTTTCTATTCTCCCTTTGTCAGTCTCCTCCTCTCTCTTTATGCAATTTGTTTCAGTTTATAGAAATACAGAGATGCTTTACTTGTTATTGCTCCTTTCTGCTGCAAACGCCACCACCACCACTACCACCATCCCCCAGTTAACGCTTTTTCTCAGAAAGTGATGCAGAACATTGATTAGAGTTGTTTGTTAACAGTGGTAGCACTGCATTGGAAAAAAAAAAATTCTTTATCAGAAAGTGTTACTTGCACCAGCACCTGCAAAGGAGAATCCACTGTTGATCTGCAGTGAGAGCTCAGCCAAAATCAGTAACTTTCTAAAACTACGTTTGCATTTTAGCATTTTATTTACAGTTTTCAAACTCAGAATACTCTAACTACCTCCCCAACAGTCTGAGCTTCAGAGACCTCAAAAGCAGAAGAAACTACGCGTGCCTTTTTTCTCAATCGAGGAAAATTTCAAAAGTCTGTAGAGAGCTAGTAAGAGACATTTCAAAGACAACCAAAACCCTCCATTCCTGTGAGTTGTGGTGTATTAATTAGATCCATGCTGTGGTGCAAAGTCCATTTCTATGCAGTGTAACACACCTGCTTGAGGTATTTTTTTAGTAGGTAAATCTGAGGACCTTGCCTCTCTTTCCTGCCACAAAAGGCATGTTTGAGTAATTCTCAGATAAGCAGATATTTCCTCTTATATATGTTTGCTTTATCTGGGGCTTGTGGCACCACATTTTCTCTAGAACAGCAGTCTCAAAACTTCTTTGGATTGCTCTCTGTACTTCCAGTTTGACAGCACTGCTTTGAGACCACTGTGACTCAGAATAAGTTTGGGGTTTTTTTTGGACTCTCTGCTAAATGTTTATTTGCCTGAATATTTTACATGTTAGAGTACATGTGTGAGGAGGGGATGGGAAAGAGACCTCTCACTTCTGTCTGGGGAATGCGTGTGAGAAAGTATGGCTTTGATGAGGCCATGAGAGTGCTTGAAAACACTCTGCAGTCCCACAACACTCAGAAGTTTCCTGAAGTTTCTGGCTGACTCCCAGCCCCTCAACAGAGTCAGCAGACAGGATCCTCTCCCACTCATTCAGAGCAAGTCCTTTACGTGTGTGCCCCAGGTGTCAACCTTTTGACATTCCTGTGCTGAGACAAAAAGTAAACCCAAACCCAATTCCCCTTATGTATATAGTCCACCTGGGGGATATAAAGATAAATGTGGTAAATTAAAACCTCCAAGATCAATAAACCTTTTGTTCATCACCAAAGTTGATTCACTGTGGAGCAACCAGTTGGCTTCCAGTGAAGCCACAGTTCACCATGGTTATTTGGGCTGTGCGTCCTTGAGGCCCTCTTTGTTCCAACTTAAGTATTCAAAAGTCACCAACTTGAAAGCTCCTCCTCTACAGGGGAAGGTCTTGGTAAATATTGGTGTCTTCCACCATAAGCTTCTGTACAAAAAAAAAAATGTTTAGCTCTGCAATCCATTGTGAAAGAGCTTGTTCCCTCTGTAATATTGCATAACTGCAGCTGAGTGTGAAGGGAAAACAAGTGCATGTCTGTATTTTTCCTTATGCATTACCTTGAGAGAAAGGACACAGTTTCTATTACATCTCTGGTCGCAACAGATGGAGTAAGATTTTTTTTCCCTGTGTATGACTATAATTTCTTGAAAGCTGCCTTCCCAAGTTGATCAAGCAAGTCATGAAAAATGGTCTGTTTATAAAAATGATGATTCTGATTGAGTTAAAGCATTGTAAGGCACGAAGTACTGTCCCTGAAGAGAGAAAAAGAAAGGCTTTATGGAGAAATATCTTGTTTTCCTAATAGCTTGGTTTGGAAACAAGTTTATAAAACACATTAAAATTCCCCAGGGGCATCAGGACTGCAGTGTTTCTAAACAGTTGCATTTACCTTGGCCTCACAGTTGTAGGATAAGGAAAGATTACCTTTTTTTTTTAGCCCCAAGAATACTATACTTGGCATTTATGCAGCACTTGTGATCTTGATAGTTCTAGAACCACAGACCAAAAATCCTTACAGCCCAAAGGAAGCAGCAGGTTCAGGTACTTTTACTATCACTTGTCTTATACCCCTTTCCTTATCTACCCAAGTGAGAGCCAGCCCTGTGGGGCTCTTGCTTGCCAGGCTACTGTGAGACATAGGCCAGTAGAACAAAAAATGTCCCGTTTCGTGCAGGTTGCCAAGAACAACTTTGATCATATTCAAAGTACTTTTAAGGGCTGCTGAGTGAAGGGACAGGATTTTCATTTGTTTGTTGGTTTGTCTTTTTTTTTTTTTTTTTTTTTCAGATTTGACCATCACATTTTGCAACCCTGTTGTCTACTTTTAAAACTTAGGCAGATCTTGGTTCCCACCTCTCACTTGTTTATTATGCAAAGTACTTGGGAAAAAAACATGGAAAGGAGAGACAGGGACCAGTAAACACACAAGCCAGAGATGAGATCCTGTCAGGTTCTAACCTGGGTCAACTTCTTCTCTGTTTCTTTCTGCCCTTAATAATGTCTTGGGATTTTTATTTTATTATTTTGACTCAGTGAATTACAGTGGCTGCATGTAAGATTAGCAAGAGAGATTTTGTAATATCAGTTCTGCAAAGTGAAAGTGCTTTATTTCCTTGATGACAGCACCAAGGTGGAAAGTTCCTTACAGCTTCATGATCACTAAAGACAAATTATACAAGTGAAGACTGCATTTTGTTTGCCAGAGAGCCAGTCAATGTCCATCAAGCGCTCTAATGTTCACCCAGAATATAAAATTCTCATCAAATAGAGTAAAATGTGGACATTGGTATGTTCCTGAAGCTCTCACCTTCTCCACTAGACTCAGGGAAGCAGCTCACCTTCTCTCCATAAATGGCACAGCATCATGGTGGTAGGCTTCCTGGTGCATGAAAAACACACTGCCTCCAAATCTGGGGAACCAGCTGTCTACTTGGAGGGTTTCAGAGAGGTTCATGGAGTGTTGCCTGCTCTCCAAACATTCTGTAGGTAAAGACCAGAAGAAGGGAATGAAGTTAAATGAAAGAGAGTTTGAGAGTTCACTCTGGCAGACAAAGTGGGAGATAATAGTAGTACTACTAGTAGTAATAATAATAATAATAACTTTTTAGCATAGCCAGGAAGAATTTATCTAAAAAATTGAGTGCACAGCAATATAGACTGTGAAATATGTCTGTCATTCTACAATCCTGGTGACTAGATCTTGCACCTCATTTTCACTCCTAGGTTTTTGCTCCTTTTTAGTTTTGTACTTTTAACCATTGGTTTAGATTTATAGCAACTTAGAACACTGGGATCTCAACTCATGATGGGAATCCCTCTGATATTAACTCAAGATGGATATTAACCTTTAATTATAACACTCTGCTTCACCCAACTGAACCATTACACTGAATTTTTAAAACAAAGACTACCATTCAAAAAAAGAAAGCTTTTTTTTGTATTAACTTAATTTTTCAGATGTAAGACACCATTTTCCAAAAGCAATGTGTCTAAAAATAAAAAATTGCCAGGTCATCCTATGCATTATATAGCACTTAACTGAGAAGAATAGGCATTGACTATAGATTTAAAAACTCAGTAGATCCCTGAGAGCCACTATGTAATCTTATGAATAGAATTATGATTCGAAGAAAATGTTAAAATCAATGTCTTTATGACTCATCATCAGCAACACATTCCTCAGAAGAGAAGGCTGACGATGAAGTTAACTGATGGATGCCTTTCCTGCAATGCTGCTCAGGGCAAATAATTTTACAGCACATTCCAAAGTGCTGAATGACCTGGAGAGGTACCAAATTCCTTTGTGAATCCCCTGGGAACAGAACCAGAAAAAGGTGGAAATTGCCAGTAAAAAATTTGACTTGCTGTAAAAGTTGTTACATTTTTCTCAGCCCGATCCTCTGTATCCACCAAAACCTTCCCAGCTTAAATCAAACAACAGAAGAGCTGTGCCATGAAATACAGATGTGTGAGTTCATCTTGCTTTTACCTATACACAGAGGCTGGACTGTGAAAACCTCTGGACTCCGTCTATAACCATGGACAGGAGCATAGCTTAATCCTTCGAGGCATTCCTTTAATTTAGTAAGCTTTGACATTCTTCTGCAGTTCTACAGGAAGTTATAGTTTGACTTTTTCCTTCCAGGGACCTTTAAAGATCATCCAATCCCCTTGCTGTGAGCAGGGACATCTTTCACTAGATCAGGTTGTTTAAAGTCCCATCCAACCCAGCCTTGGTCACTTCCAGTGATGGGGCATCCACAACTTCTCTGGGCTGATCGTGCCCCCTGCTCTCACCTTTCTCTGCTGCTTCTGCAACCATCTCTCTTCTCTGCCACTCCCAGATGTTGCTGATCTGGAAACTCTTGTTCCCAAGCATTTTTTATCATGAGAGGGCCTCAAAACTCTGAACTGTGGGCCAGCTTCCAGGGTCCCTGTATTTTTAAGGCCCAGAACAATGGACAGTGAGGTGGCTCATGACACCAGGAGGCCACTGTGAAGGTAGTGGATGTGGCCAAAGATGACAGTGCTGGGGTTTGGGGGTTTGTAGCCTGAAAGATTCTCTACTGTGGGAAGAGGAGGAGGGTCACGCGGGCGGAGGGCCTCTTTGCTGGGGATCACTGCCCTGTGCTATTCTGTTACCCCTTAGGCACAGGGACTGCCTTCCACCTTCCCTCATGTATCTCCTCTGCATCCTGTGCCTGGGGTTGATGGTGAGTGATGAGATGTTGACAACACTGTGGGGGGGTCAGGATTCTGCAGTGACCTCCCACCATCCCAACTCCCAGCAAGTGGCACAGCCCCCTGCACCTGACAGCAGCTGTCAAGGGGTGAAGCATCCAGACATCCCACTGTAAGGAAAGTGAGACCCACCCGGCCTGCAAAAGATCTTCCTGCACTTCATAAAAGAATTGCTTTTTGCCCCTTTTCCCCAGCCCCCATCTCTGCCCTTGGAGCATGGAGAGATGCTGTCTCCTCTGCATGGAGCACTGAGGGAGAGGGGAGCAGAGGGCTTGGCATCCTTCGAGCTGCTGCGCTGGTGCAGCGTGAGGAATCTCTTGGTGGGCTACGGAGATCCCTGGGGCCCAGAGGTGGAGGGGTTTCTTTTCAGTCTGAGGTTCACCCTTGCTCTAGTCTCTGGTTTTAAAGGTGAACCTTCTCACTGCTTTTTTATTTAAGAAGAAGGGGCAGACATAGGTCCTGGGAAAGGCCTTATTAGCGTGTACATTCTTAACACCTTGGCTTGGGGGTTGTTAGGAATTTCTAAGCAGATGCAACTACTGCCTCCCACTGCTTTGAGAGAACACCCTGTGGGTCATAATTGCTGTACACAGAATTTCCTCCGAAATAATCATGCTCTGGTGTTTTCAGGAATGACAAGGTGCATGCCTCTCATGCATCATCTTCTGCACTGGGCAGTTTATGAACCTCAGAGAATGCTGAGATGGTTTCCTGGGGCACACACGGGAAAGGTTGACTTACCTTCACAGACTTCAGGGGAATTTCACTTGGAGATTTGAGATGAAAACCTGCCTGGCCCCAGCAGATAAGTCAGCATTGCTATAGGCTTCTTTACAAGTAGGTGAAGAATGAGGTAAAGATTACTGGGAACTGTTCTTCAGAGCCCATGTGGATGCTTCAATCACAGGAGGCTGGGCAGGGGATGGGGGTGACCCTGCCCACCTCCAGAGCTCACCTGGTATAACCCTGGTGTGGCAACCACCACGTCGAAGGTAACATCCACAGTGATGATTGATGCTGCCTCAGGATAACGGTGACTGTGAGGATTTCTTAACAAGACCATGGTTGCATTTGCTTTTTGCAACAACCTTTATTTCCCCATGTTTTCTTTCTGGCAAACAAGTAATGACAACATGAAAGAGCGTGAGGAGCAAGCTGAGCCTCCAAAAGCTGAGCCTCCACACACACAGGGCCTTGGGAACCTTGTTTTGCTGAGGAACCACCTCAGGAACACAGCCCTGCATTTCTTTTTTATTCACAGCATATGTGCTGCTGAGGCCTCATGATGGTCTCCTCTTCTTGTTAGCTCTTCAGCAGCTCACCAGGCCCCAGCTGGCCATGGCTAATTGCAATCAGCAGGTGAGAAATGCAGCATCTTCAGCAACAGAATTGTCTCCATCTCTGGGACACATTCTGGGAAACAGGGAGCACCCAGAAGAAGAAAGGGAGATGCCTTAAACCGGAACTTCTGTGCAAAGCATTACTTGAGAAAGACATCAATGCATAGGACAAATCACATTTGCTTTCACTAGAAGTTATAATGGAACTATTTAGTGTTAAGAGACAGGAACCTTTCAGCACTCTCATCTGATGGTTTCTAGTTACAGTCTAGTATCACTTGAGGCCTTATTGACATGGCTCTTTTTCATTCCTTTTTTTACAAGCTTATAAGTATCCTTCTGAAGCTCAAAGGACAGTGAGGGTATAAAGAGTGTCTTGCACTTGGGTGAGCAGTTCAAATACGGCCCAGAGTCTTAGCATGTGGAAGGTGGCTGACTGACACTGATGATCATTGGTGGCCTCAGGTTGTGGGCAGTTTTCCGCTTTGCTGTGTGTGTTGTTTGGGAACCTGGGATACCAAACACAACATATGGTGCAAGTGTGTGGTCTGTGTCTTGTAGCAGTGACTGCTTTTGGACGATTTTGTTTGAGCTAAAGATATCTCTACCATCTTGTCAGTCAGAGCCTGCAGCAGAGGAAACAGTGATTAAATCTGCAAGGAGAATTTGATGCTTTCTCGCCCTGAGAAGAAGACCCTTGGAGGTCAAGGTTGAGTCACAAAAGCTTGCCAGGCAGCAGTGTAAGCTTCTCTGTTGATAAATTCAAGAGGACTTCATGGCTAGCAATATAGTAACTTGACAGGTGCTCAGTTATCACAGCAGTGGGTATGTTGCAGGACATAGAAAGGCTATGGATGACGGATACATTTGAGCAGCTCCCCTTTTTAACAGGGTATTGCAAACCGAAGATTCCTCTGAGGCAGATGAGTGGGCCATTTCTAGGTGGTTGAATCAAGAAGAAGATTTAAGTCCTGCAAAAGAAAGACACCACCTTCTTCCAAAAGAAATCCCATGTTACCTCCCAAGCAGTGATGGCCAGTATAGCGAATATATATTAGCATATGTGCTGAGCTGTTCCACATCAGTGGTGCTGCATGCAGCTGCTGAAGTGAAAAAGCATTGAATAGCCTGGGAACAATGGGAGAGATACCTGGATACTAATGCGAATGGCATGTCTGTGTTTATTTGTTTGCAGTGGTGCTGACATTCTAGGATCATCAAGGGCAAATTCTGCCAGATATAGATCAGTGCACCGGCAAAAAAAGCAATTAACATTTTATTATCATCCCGTTCATGTGCAATTAAAATAGAGTCGATTCCCCTTCAGATAAAAATGCATAAATAAGTAGAGACTGGCTTTGGGTCCTAAAGCAGACAAAGGTAAACTGAAAGTCGTAAAAGATCACCTGTCAGTTCAGTGGCTCAGACTGAGATGCTGCAGGAAAAGGAGAAAAGCAGAGCACATGGGAAATGGCATGCTGAACAGTGAGATAGGATGCATACAGCTTTTTGCTGTTGTTGTTTCAAACCCCAATTTTAATTGCTGTGGGTTTACAGATTAATAAAACACATTTCTTCCAAAGAAACAGCTGTTTGGTGGATAATTTTAATCACAAACTGGTGATAACCTCCCATGGGAGTTCATCTGAGCTGCCAAGTAACTTTTTTAACAAAGAGTAAAGACGGTCCCGAGTCTGAAGCTGGAGAGCTGAACAAGTGGAAACAATTGTGCAAATTGAAGCACTAATCTCTCCCTTGCATGTGTATCTGAGTAGAAAAAACTTGAGAACATAGATCACTGTCATGAGAATACAGCTCGTACCAGCACACACACAGTCACTAGTGCTGACCATCAGCTGGTGCAAAATGGCACAGCACATCTGATGCCAGCTGGTTGCACCCCAGCACACCACCCATTAAGAAGTTTATTGAAGTGCTCAGTTTAGATAGGCTGCTTTGAGGCATCCTCCACTGGTGAAATTGCTGTAAAATCCCTGGAATCAGGCACTTCTTGGGTCAGACTAGATACTGGTCACTTACTCTGACATTAATTGTTCCAGCAGCCACGCACTGTAAAAACAGGCTTCTGCCTGTCTAGGGTAAACAGCGCTAGTGACACTCCCTAAAAATCAGACAACCTGTCTGGTGAAAGCTTTTAGAGCCTTTCACAAGCTGCAAAAGAGCCCATAAGTGATTGAAGGCGGTAGGGTGGGTGCATTATTGTTCTCATTAGAGCATCATCTGCCAATTTATTGCAGCGAGAAGCCAGGAAATGCAAAGCTGTCTCTTTGTGAAAAAACCCCTCTGTGCTCTTTACATAACATTTAAGATATTCAGGAGGTGGGCACAGGGGGTGTGCTGTAGATGTGACCCTCACTGCAGCCTGACTCTGTCAGAGCAAAGAGAGGTAGGGGAGAGAAGGCAGAGAGGTGACTGTAACAAAGATCTCAGCCTGTGGCCACAGTGGAGGATCCTCAGGGCACCGCAGGCAGCAGCTTTGGGCCTGGACTCTCTGATAATAGGCAGCACATGTGCTCCCCAGGACTTCATCATAATGAAAAAATACTGATTCTCACCAGACTGTTAATTTTTATGCATGCAAAGAACACATCACTATCTTAAGCACATGCTTCCAGACACAAGTTTATTTGACAAGGTGGATTGATTTTTTCCCCTCTTCGCTTCCTTATGGCCTAGATCCTGTTGCCTTTGAAGTATGTGGTTTCTGTAGTATAAGATCAAACATCTCAGCAGCTCTTGAGTAAGAAGAATCCCACACTGCTCCTCTAACAACTGTCCATCCACAAACAGCCATCTGTCCTGTCTTTCTAATGGACAGGCTAATGGTTTCACTTAGGATATGCTGGTGGAAGAAATCCTATTACCTGAGGAGCATTGGGGATTTGACCATTCATTTACTACAAAATTTGTTGTATAATGAGCAGTTCATCCCGTGACTGATAGAAACTGGAACTTTGATAGACTCTGTGCACTATCAACAGGTAACCCTCGTTTTGTTCCTTAATGTACAAGCTAAATAGGGACTACAGTTCACAGTGGTGCGAGCAGCTCTGGGCTTCTCAGCTCAGTCCCTAATGGCATCAGCATCTGGTTCCAGAAACATTAAAGGTATCACTCCCAGGCTGTTGAGAGCAGCTGGAAGACTTGGAACCATCACCAACCCCTCTAGGGCCGGGTTTGACTGCAGTCCAGCATCTGCACAGTGAGGCCTGGGGAACTCATTGGGAACTCTGCACACTACTGTAACATAGGTGAAAAGAATTAATAAAGTCCTGGGATGCTCCAAAGAGCTGTGTGTGCTACACACGAGGCTCTTTGCTCCTGCTAAGGAGGCTGCAGAATTTACACAAACAGGAGCATGTATTTCAATTCTAAAAAAACCCTAAAGTTTGGAAGTTTAGTGAAGTGGTGCACATTTGCCTTGCCCTCAGACAGACCTTGAGGTGTCTTGAGATGGACCTGAATCCTCTCACCTCTTTGCTTTCTCAGCTATAGCAGCCCACCTCCATGGAGAGAAGGAAGCTGAGGGGAGCAGAAGAACAGTGGCCAGTCTGTCCTGGTGAGCTGAGGATCCCCTGGCTCCGACTGTGCTGTTGTGAGCTCAGTTGAACCTACCCAGTGAAACCCAGCCATTTTTAATGGACAGTGACACACAGCAGCTCCTTCCTTGCAGAGCAACCCAGGGAAAGGGAAATCCAAATACACTCAATGCCTTCCCACTGTTACACTTAGAAACACAAAGCAGTGCAGGGGACTGCTCAGTGGTACAGCACTGACCTAACAGCATCTCATTTCCCAGCAGTGCAACTGTGGGATGATGGGGAGGGATGGACTACCTGGACCTCTGCAAAAGGGAAGGGTGAGAGGGCACTTGTGTGAGAGATTGCAAATGCTTTACCAACACTGCAGTCCTGAAGTAGGTTTAAGAGTGCTGCTGGCACTGGAAAGTGTGCTGATCATCAAAACCTGGAAAGGAGCTTCTGAAGCAACCTCTGTTTCCATTCAGCCCGCCCCTAGCAGTGCATCATGCCTAGTTTTCAGAGCAAAGAAACTGCCTGGCTGGCTACAAAAGGATCTTCTCCTTGTGAACACACCGGAGAGCTCTGATATAGCCACCACCTCCCAGGGGATGCTGGGATCCCAGGCACCTCAGCAAATCCAGGCTGAAATGTTTCTCGGTGTTTGAAGTTTTGCTGACCATCCCTTTTCCTTTGTCACTGTAGATCAGAGAGAGTGAGAGAGCGCAGAGAAAGCAGATGGTTTGTCTAAACAAAGGTCAGACTTGCTGTTCAAGAGGCAGCAGACCAGTGTTGTTCTGCAATGAGCCATGTAACGCTGTCAGGTCACACAGCCAGAGAGTCCCCTTGGGAAGGTGAAAGCATTACTCCTCTGATGCCATTCCTATCTTTTATGAAAGCATGCACAGCACACACAGTTTGTGCAATTAGCTAATACTCAGACAGCTGGTACCTTCTAAGTGGCTCAGATAAGATCAGGCAGTAAAAGTAGCAGAATCTCCTGCTTAAAACATCCTAGGGATGCAAAACCATGTCCCAAACAAGAAAACCTAGTTTTCAGCCATGTACCTGAGCCTATTGCCAAATGAAGTCAGCAAACATACACGAGAGAGAGACACATAGGTAACTAGCACTGACTACTCCAGCAGTTGGATCTACGAGGGCAAAGGAAAGCTAAAATTCATTGCTTGCATTGAATCAAAGACAGAGCTAAAATAAAACATGAACAAGCTGCATAATGAGGTTATTCAAAGTTGTCTTTTACTTCTCGTTCTTTAAGAAAGAAGCATTGTTTTCTATCTAACAGTGGCTATATCCAAACTATAATGCTCTTGGGGGAATAAGTGAAATACCATATTCTTTCAGTAGAGCAGGCGCCACTAATTATCTTCTTACCTTGTAGAATGTCAAATTAGTTGGAAAAAATAGATCAAGCTACTCTTAAGTACAGTGATTAAAGTGATCAAAAGCTCATAACAGCACAGAGAGTGCAGTGAGTTTGTAGTTGTGCTCTAACACCTGCACCTCATGATGGAAGATAACAACAAGAGGCAAGGAGAAATGTAAACATGAGCATTTTGCAAATGCTCACATTGAATTTCACAAATCATTCCAAATGTGGACTTTGGGATTTAATCTCAAACTTCAATCTTAAGCTCTGTTTTTATGAACCAAGGCAAGGCTTCTAGAAAGAGGTAATATTCTCTCTTCTGACCTTCAATCATCTTGGCTACAAAACTCAGTTATACCATTATTCTAGAGGCTTATTAATATTCTGAAACCTAAGGAGATCATGTGTAGATTTAAAAGATCCAGGTCAACTTCTGAGTCATTTTTCAAACCAACCTTCAGATTTTCCTCTAGAGCCTACATACCCATCCACCTCTCTATCAGGAATAGAAGGATGGATCTCATTACTTCACTATATTTAATATTTTTCTTGGTAGTGCTATTGTGTGGACTAAATGCTAAGTATCTCTGCACATCTGAAACAACCTCATGCAAAGGTCAAAGCCTAGACTATTCCTGGGTTTCTTCAAGCACTTAGCAGAATTGTCTAAGCTGGCAGACTAAATCTTTTGCATAGTCTGTGGAGAAACACAGGCATCAAAGAAGGGTAATTTATTCAGACTCCCAGCTCCCTTCACTGACCTCCAAGGTAAAACAGTTTCCTAAAGTAGACCCTGCTCCTTTCATAGGGACTTCCAGTGATATAGCAAGAATTAGCTGCAATAGACCCAGACCCAAGTGACTTATCTAGTGCCATACTGGGAGCCTGAGGCAGATCAAAATTGAAAATCGTGTTTCCCTGGGTCCTAAAATATTCCATTATAATCAAATGATTTTGTTTTTTTGACTCTTGCATCAGCAAGGTAGCAGATAAGTTTCCCTTGGAGATTTAGGTTTGTCCAAGTTAAGAATCTGAAAGAAAGAAGCAGGTGAATACTGTGACAAATGACAGTCACAGTGTCCATAAGAGTCCTCTTGCATAGCCCATGGAAATGAGAGTGTTAAGTGCAATAGACTTGAAGTTAAACCTATGAAGCCCATATGAAATATAATTGGCTGCTTTTATGAAGAAATCGCCCAAATGAATAATATTATTTTTCCTGAGGTCATTTATGTAAGCAAACAGAGACAAACAGATATTCATCAATGGATGTAAGCCAGACTCCTCTAAATGTTGTTGCATTAGTTTATAGGAGGACTAAATTTGACCCAGCATATCTAACAGGATGTTTGATGACCAGGATTAGGCTGCTTTGAGGGATCTGGAATGATTACTTCTGCTCTTGGCCTTGCATTTCTTCATCAGACAAGGGGGGCAATTCTACAAAGTTTTCACCTGCTTCTTTCTTTCAGATTTTAACTTGGACAAACCTAAATCTCCAAAAGGAACTTATCTGTCACCTCGCTGAAGTAAGAGTCAAAACAACAAAATAATTTGATTATAATGGAATACTTCAGGACCCAGGGAAACGTGATTTTAGATTTTAATCTGCCACAGGATCTCAGTATGACACTAGATAAGTCTCTTAGGTCTGGGTCTACTGCAGCTCATTCTTGCTGTATCACTGGAAGTCCCTATGAAAGGAGCAGGGTCTACCTTAGGAAGTTATGTTGCCTTGGAGGCCAGTGAAGGGAGCTGGGAGTCTGAATAAATTACCCTTCTTTGATGCCTGTGTTTCTCCACGGACTATGCAAAAGATTTAGTCTGCCAGCTTAGACACTTCTGCTAAGTGCCTGGAGAAGATAAGATTAAGACTGATGAAATAAGTACAAGTATTGTCTTTGGCGTCCTCATAAAGTGTTGCAAGGTAGACACTAATTTTCTCTTTGAACTCCAAGGTGCAGGGACATTACAATTTGCACAGAAAGGGAGATTGCAAAGAAATCAGGAGTGAGAAATTTTAAAATCAGTGAGTTAACCAAAAGAACTGTTTTGCCAAGTTTCATTTTCCATCCTGCAAAACATAATTTGGGAAGAACCCTCCTGTCCTTTATTTCTTATCTAGAAATGATTTTTAATAAAAGGTAGGCAACGTTCCTGCCATACTTCTGTTCATTAGTAAATCATCCAGAATCACTGCTGTTGTTCCTGAACATCTCCATCTTTAGGAAGCAGGCAGCAGTGTCAGGTGTCTGAAAACTGCTGAGGCTGTGAGGCTCCACTGTGGTTAATATTTTAGGTGCAGAGGAGAGGATGGGGGAGGGAAGTGTTTATCAACAGTTATCAACTCTCTATCAAATGTGCAGCTTGGCAAGCAATTCAGATTTAAGAGAATTCAGCCTTTTCCTTGGTCACTGCTGCAAGCATGGACACATGTAGGCACACGACTGAAGACATGCATGTTCTCAGTATTTACAACGAAGCATCTCCATTGCTGCTGCTACTGAGAAAGGGAGGGCAATTTTGTTTTTCCTGTATGTGCAGCTAACAATTCCTGGAACCCCAGTTCTCCTCCCACTTCCCTTTTACCCTTTCCTGGCTCCTTTCCTCTGGGATTTGACAACATCAGCCTGAGGCTCTGGGTTACCCATAACATTGCTTCTCTCCTCTTCCTTCCAAACCTTGCCGAAGAATAAAACCTTGAGATTTTTGAGTTGGTTTTGCATAGAACAAAACATAGGAAAAACATAGGATAGCACAGCTCTCCTGGAGTTTCAGCTTTGGGTTATCTGTGCAGTGCTGGGCAGTGAGGTGCAGCACACCTTCAGGACCCATGATATCCCAGGATACCCACTGTGCTGCTTGGGTACAACCTCCTTTTTATATTTCTACCACTTTCCTTAAGGCCTGGCCTCAGTAATCAAAATCTTGAGATAATTCTGACCCTAGTTTAATCCTTGTGGCAGTCACCCCACTGGCACAGCCTTATGCCAGCGACAAAAGTAGGAAAGAGCCTGATCCCACAGGAGACCCAGGAGACACCTGAGGGGATGCAGCTGTACTTAAGAGGCTCATTACTTAATACATCTTCCAGGCATCAAAATCCCAGCATGCACTGAATGGCTTCAAGAAAGATAAACACAAAATCTGGATACAAAATTAGAAATGGAAATGATGGAGTAAGGGAAACAGTGGGTGCCACAAGCATTCTTCATGTCTCTTTGTGTGCAGCTGGATTAAATGCTGGACCTCATTTTATATTACAGCACTACATCCCTTTTGGAGGGCAGAAAGGGGTAGTACAGGAGTAAGAATGGCAGGACCTGGCTTTGCTTGGGTATTTTCTACAGCCCTGGTCTGTGTTAGGGGGAAGGTTTTCTTCTGCATGACTGAAGCAGGGAGATGTTTCCCTCTCACGTAAGGAGTTTATGGCTGATCCCCAAAGGCAACCAATTCCCCTTATTTCTTGTCTCATGCTCTGATCCTAAAGTTGTCTGTCCTTCCTGAATGCCTTCTGCATGCATGCTGCAAGGAGGGCTGGGAGCACAGCCCAGTTTGAGGCCATAATAATGTAGATCAAGGCCTTTTTATTACTGCTCACCATGCCAAACAGACCGTGGCATGTGGGCCACTGCCATGTGCTGGGGCGTACCTGTCACCTTGGGATCATTGTACTTGGGGAGAAGCCAAGTCCCTGCACTGGGACCATGTCACATGCCACTTACAAGGCCTTCTTTGGGCAGGGGTCCTGACACAGTGTGCAGCCTGGCTGGAGATCCTGTCTCCCGGCCTCACAGGTCACTAATGATGTGCAAGCCACAGCCTGGCATGGTCAACAGCAGACCCCTACACACTGAGCAGTGTGTCTGCTTGGGAAGTGATTCACTTTTATCATTCTTTTACAAAGAGTAGTCTGCATGATTTGCCAACTTGGAAAGCCATGATGTGACATTTCTTAAAACAGGGACTTCAGAAAAGATTTTAAAGTTCTGTTTGAAACATTTTTTTTGTATTGAAGTAGTGGTGTGTTGTCTTTCTTTCTCTGACCAAGCTCAGAAGCTAAAAAACCACATTTTCAGTGTTTAAATATGTTTCTGACTGTTTAATGCCATAATGGTGTTGGCTGGAAAGCCCCACAATGTCAAAAGACTTTTGACCTACGCTACAAGGAAAGTTTCGGATGAGGCAGGCAACAGTGAAAGTAGTGCAGCTGTAATAACTCTATTTGGTGATGCACAGATACAGTTCAGTGTCCAACAGGGGACTATTTTAAGTGTTTATGTCCTGTCCATTGCAGCTAGGGTTCTTGGTCCAAATGAAGAACAGGCAGCTGCACCCACACTAATTCTTAGATGATTCCTCTGATTCTCCTTGGCCCTACACCAGCAACAGCCTTTTGTCCCCCCCAGTCCTCATGCACACAAGCAGTGGCAGCAGCTAGTGTAGTGCTATTGTCCCAGTGAAGTTGCACTGGGCTCCCCCCACTCAGGATGCGGCCTTTGGTACCTTACTCTAGAAAATGGGCAAAAGAAGGCAAAAGAGCAGGATTTTTCCAGCTGTCTTTGGCTTGGTCGCAATTCTTTTTCGGTTCATTTTTGCTCTCTGGATGAGAGGAGTTGTGACCCGTCTCACTAGACAGGGTGTTTCAGGTCTGTAGGGTGCAGCTTTGGCGTGCAGTGATGGCAGCTATTTGCTCAATTTGCCATTGCTCAGGGCCAGCGTGGGGTAAGCAGCACCTTCTCATTCCCACTGATCCCTGCTGGAACAGCGTCAGCCCTACCTGGCCTTACAAGTCAGCTCCACTTTCCTTTTTATTTAAAGCTATAAATTAGCAGCCAGGAAAACACCTGGGTGTCAACCCCTGGCAGTCCTCAATTTCCCAGCGAGGGGCAATGGAAAACTGAGAAATGGAGAGAAGCGCTAGAAGAAAAACAAACAGCAAAACAGAATATCCTATAAGATGGGTCCTAGCTCCCTTACATTGTGATATTACTTAGGTCCCCATAGCTTCATAGTCTTATGGTTATGACAAGAGGTATATATATACATATGTACACACACAAGGTAGATAAGATTGCAGGCCACGGATCAGGTCAGGTAGCCAGTACTATCAGAAATGTTTATATAGGTTTCACAGGGGAAATTCACTGAATATGGAATAGGAATGTGGTATTCAGGAGTACAAGCAATTACAGAAAGATTCAGCATTCTGGAAGTTTCTGCAAGAAGGTTTTGTCAGAGGTAATTTAATCCAGATCTCCCACATACCTCCCCAGTGCTTAATCTGCAAGAATATACTTGTTCCCTAATTACAAAAGAGCACCAAGGATCTGTAAGTATTTCTGCCAGTGGGATTGATGAGTGTTGGCACAATCAGAGAAACCCTTGACTGCAGGCTTTCAAGTGTCCAGATCAGCTCTGGAGTTTGGAGAGCAAGAGCATACAAGGACAAAAAAGACTGGTGAAAAAACAAAGCGGTAGGTCAGAGTGCTTGTTGCCATGCTAAGTGGCATTTTTTAATTCTCCACCCAAAAGAGATCATTTAGGAGAGGTGGTCCAGATTAAGCTTATGACATCCTGATTGCCTTGTACCAGTTCTTAAAAGGGTGAAATTTCCATTGCCCTCTAGTAAGGTCTCAGTATCACCTTGGAACTAATCCTGACTGGGTTGTGCAACCTTTGCTCACACTGCTGCCCTCCGTTCATCAGCCCCTCTGCAAAAGCCAGTTCTTGTACTGCTGAACCAGTTTTGTGTATATTTGCACCTTTGATGTAGATGTCCCCTTTGCAGTACCTCTCAGGTAGGGATCTCCAAGACCCATATAAATGTTAGTTATGAAACTCTAATGCAAGCCTGTGAAGTGGTTCATGACTTTTCTTTGTCACATGAAGAGGAATAAACAGAGGTGCCGAGCTGGTAAGTGGTTTGTCCAAGATTAGAGTTGTAGGTGGAACACAATTGGAGCTAAGGGTATCAGTGGAAATATAGGGTCCTGCTTTCAAATCCTTGCCTTTTACTGACAGAGCTGCAATTTTAAGACCTCACTGCCTTTAAAACACCACCAGAGTTCATTTGGCCTTGGCCAAGCCTCCTGATTCCCTACCATTTCATTTATTTGCCTTTGAATACATGTGATTAAAGGAAAAATGGGTTTGTTCCCAGGCTGACTTTGCCCTCCTAACATCTCAGGAGCTGCCCATAGTAGGAGAAGGTTTACCAGGACAGTGGGTAGTGAAAGGGGAAGGGAATGCTTGAGGACTGCCTGGTGGGTGTGATGGTGGGTGTCTGCAGCCACACAGAGGGGACTGTGCCCATCCTTGGGTGTGACCACCCGGGTGTGAGGATGGCCCCTACCTCAGAGCCATGCTGTTGCATGTACTATGTATTCTACACCAGCTGGTGTGGTTCCTGTATGTCAGCGTGCAAACGCAGACAGGGAGGTACCCAGGGACAAAGGGGGAAGGTGTAAAAAAGCGAGTAAAGTCCTTTCATGCAGCATGACCAGAGACCCATCTACAGACACATAAGGCTCCTTTACTTCTCACTCCTCCTCATTGTCACCTTGATGGCCACATTCCCATGCATCTGCCTGGGAAACGAGGGCTGAAGGTGCCCCCCCAGCAGGCAGCTTGCCACAGCTATCGGATGATCTCCCTCGGCAGCGCACCGCCACCTCCGGGAAGCCTTCACCTGTTGTCTGCTGGGCTCCCTCATCACCACTGATAGCATCACCACCGTGACCTTGAAATCCTTCTCACAAGTGCCACCCTGTCTCTTGGCAGTGGGGAATCAGATTTTTCCTTCCCTCGGCATGACTCCCTGCATTCTCATTTCTGAAGAAGGAGCCAGGGAGGGAATGAAGCTTTTCCCTGTGCAGCAGTGACTCTATTTTCAGCTGTAGCCCAACAGATTGCTTCGCTCTTCTGCCTTATCATCCAATACCACCTTAATGCATGCAGCTACGCAAGGTTACTATTAGTGACTGATATTGCTGGTGCTGCGGGCTGGAGGTTTTAACCCTAAACAAACCAAAATCTCTACACTAGATCCTTAGCTCTCCCCAGGTTTTCAGATTGTATCAGTTATTATTTTTGAGCCTTTTTTTTTTTTTTTTTTGTAAACCAGAAAATGTGGTTTGTTTGTTATGCCAGAGGACGATAAAGAGAAAAGTCAGCCGTTCTCTAGGACCAAATCAATCAGAGGTTTACCTTGCAGGGAGTGACTGACAGGTCTGGCCCTCTGGCACTGTAATTTATTTTCCAGGCTCAACTCTTCGCAAGTATCGCATGTCACGCTTTTAAAGATGCATACATATATATATATTTAGAAACAGCCAGGTGGTTATATTTAGTGCAACTGTAGGTACAGAAGCACTTCTTTTTTTAGCTTCTGTTGGTGCAAATATAGAGATAGGAGGGAATCAAACAGCCTCTCTTAACCTCTCTCCTGTGCTCCTGCGAAAGCGTCCCTTCCATTTGGCAACGTGCCCAGAGGAGTCTGCAAAGCTGCTATTAAGGAAGGGTTGTGGAAGGAACTGGTCGAGGAATGGTGAATTTACAAGACGTTCCCAAATTTCAGCCAAAGACGCAAAATACTCTCATTCCACTGTGGAACAAAAATGGGGTACAAAATAGAAGTAACAGTTTCTCCCCCACAAGCTGGAAGGTCAAAACAATTTATTTTGACCTTTTAAAACCTATTTTGACATTTTCAAACCTATTTTGAGGCTATGCGGATCACAGGAGGTGCACCAGGAAACCCCAAAGGGTGAACACCCCTGAGTTAAACACTAACTTCAAGATCAGTATCCTGTCTTGTATCAGCAATAGAGTGGCCAGCAGGACCAGAGCAGTGATCATCCCCCTGTATGTGACACTGCTGAGGCTGCACCTCAAATCCTGTGTTCTGTTTTGGGCACTTCACAACAACGAAGACATTGAGGTGCTGGACAAGAGAAGGACAATGGAGCTGGGGAAATGTCTAGAGAGTAAGTCATATGAGCAGCAACTGAGGCAGCTGGGTTTGTTTAGCCTGAAGAAAAGGAGGGTCAGGGGGGACCTTATTGCTCTCTACAACTACCTGAAGGGAGGTTGTAGACAGGTGGGCTTCAGTCTCTTCTCCCAAGTAACAAAGGAGAGTATGAGAAGAAATGGCCTCAAGGTGCTGCAGGGGAGGTTTAGATTGGATATTAGAAAAATATCTTCTCTGTAAGGGTTGCCAAGCATTGGAACAGGAGTCCCAGAGAGGTGGTGAAGTCACCAGCCCTGGAGCTATCTAAAAGATGTGCAGATGTGGCACTTAGGACATGGTCCAGGGGTGGACTTGAAGAGCTGGGTTAATGGTTGGACTCAATGACCTTAGAGGTCTCGTTCAAGCTAAATGATTCCATTCTGTTCTATTCTATCCTCCAGTTCAGGATCCCCCAAATGCACCTTTCTTAGCAGATTGGTGTGGGTCCAACCACAGGAAGTGCTACAAACTCTGTGAAACCCTCGAGGCTCCCAACCCTTCTTGACCACTTCCATCCTGGTAAACTGGGCAAAGTGGGGAAACTGGGCATCTCCAGAATGTAGGTCCAAGCTCTGGGAGGCAAATGGAGTCTGAGGAGTCTGCTGGAGTCCATTGATGTCCTGGCTATACTCCTGTGGAGCATGTTAAACAACACAAATACACATTTTCCATGGAAAAGATGTTCCAGGCAGCCCTGGTTTCAGACTGTGTATCAGAGAGACCCTTGGCAAGGAGCTGCTGGCTGAAGGAGTGAGTAGCACAGCAGGAGAGGAGAGCACAGCATGCAGGGATCCCTGGGGATGCAGAGTCCCTTGCCAGCTCCCAGCTGTTCCTGACAGCTGCATCCCTTGGCCTGACAGCAACTGCAACCACTGAAAGTCATGAAAAACAGACAAGTTTAACAAATACATGGGCTTTCTGTCAGATCTTAAGATAAACCTCTGCTCTGGCCTGAGCAAGTGTTTGTGTGTCCCAATATATATGATTTTTTCAGGCTGTTTTCAGCTGGTCCGATAAAAGGTGTTACTTCTCCCTGCAGATCTCATTTTGCTTTAACACACAGGGGTACGTACTTCTGCATAGCCTGTTATAAATGCACCATAAAAACAAAGGCTTGCATTTTTGAAATGCCATTGTCCATTTGTATTTCAGCTTTCCCTTTCTTGTCTGTTTGGTATCTACTGGTCTGTCCACATGTGGACACGCTCATTTGCACATGCACAAATCAATTAACACGCACCCTCTCCTGTGCAAATGAGCTTGTCCCTTGGGTAGTTGTATGTCACAGGTCAGTGACACCTCCATAGCTTCTTTTAGGAGCTGGAGGTAAGTTTTTCACATGTTGACCTTGACCCCCTCTCTACACCAAGAAAAAGAAAAAAATCTTTGCTCCTAAAATCTCAGACCTTGTTTTTCACACTTCTCAGAAGGAGAGGAGGATAAAGCACGTGCAGACCTAAGAGTGTATTTTATAACCGTTGAGAAAGTAATAAAATCTTCTGCTTCAAAGCAGAGATACATAATCCATGTGTATCTGCCTGGAGCTGGTCTGAGCAGAGCTCCCACAGGGCTGAGATATGACAGGTGCAAGGTGATGGACGCAGTGTCACAGGCTGTTTGGAAGTGGCAGTGTTCATATCCCGAGTATTGGTAAGCGCTTGGAAGTTATTACATCCCTTGCTCAATGGGTGAGAAAGGTAAGGAGCACTTTCAGTAAGGTCTAAACACATGGGGCAGTGATAAATGCAAATCCCTCAGGCTCTGCACAACAGGGGTAATGGGTCTTCAGCTTCAGCAGAGAGAGTTACAGTCTGACTGACCTCGTCCAGGAGCACAGAAGACAAAAAGACAAGAAACTGCAGGAAGCAGTAGCTATGACAGAAAGAGGAAGAGGTGTTTGGGTTCCAGGATCTTAGAGACATGGGACTGCCCTGGCCACAGTCATCATGGGGGGAAGACAGGCCACACTGCCTGACAGCAATTTGGCCAAAAGCATGCTAGTGGCAGACTGCACATTTATCTTGGTTGAAATAACACTTTTTTGGGGGTCCATTGAAGCCAGTTGAGCATCAGCACTCACACCAGCTACCTCCAAAACAGAAGTCAGCCCTGGGATGTGCATCTCAGTACCCCTGGGGTGTTAATGTGCCTGCAGGTGAGGACAATTGTAGGGGCAGCTTCTCACTGGGGCTGCAATTGCTAAAGGCACAGCCAGCAAACCTGCCAAAGTCATCAGTACCAGGGAGAAATGCCCTTGGGACACAGTGAGACACTGACAGTTCAGGAACTGACAGCCTGGGACTAGCCCTGCCAGGATCCTTCTTTGCAGAGAGGTCTGAATGCCTGTGGTGTGATGGTTAAAGAAAGACATCTTTCCCTTGCCATTTTTCAACCTTGAATGATGTATAATCACCAATATTTGCTGAAGCTGCTTGTTAATGATGTTTACTGAAAGGTATTTTCCCCTGTGTCTACCCAAAAGGCACGATGCTGTCCCACAGTACACAGCACAGCTCTAAACTGCCAGGAAGGTAAAGCAAAAATATCACCTTTTCCAAGGTGTTAAATGACTAGCATGGACTTGCATACTTAGTGTACTCTGTTCCCCTTTCTGCCACAATCAATACCACTCTGATTTCTTTATCACGGATGATGGGGGATGGAGATGAGCGATCCTGTTCATACCTCAGCTTTGGCATTTTGATTCCCAAACAGCCCATTCACTAGTAGCATAAAAATAATGTAAAAACAAATAGATCAAATAAATGTAGCTTGAAGACATTCTCTATTACAACCCTGCTCTGTATTCTATAAGCAAAATATGTACTGCGCATACAAACACCGGGGGAATGGAGGGTTGCAGGTATTAACACTGACATATCAAGAGGTTCCTTCATGAGACCGTATTATCTTTGCAATCACCTACAAGTATTTACGTTTCACGAATGACGTTTTCCAAACATCACCTCCAGCTGTACTGCCTCGTGCTCTTCTCGTGAAGTTCAGGCAGAGAACGAGGCCAAATCAAGGCTTTCAGGGGGTGTTTTTGTGAAAGACCCTGCTGTAGGGGGAAGCAGTGAGTGTTGGTGACCTTGGGTAGGGGTGATTCTGTGGCAGGGTAGAACTGGAGTGATTCTGATTCCCTGTGCTGCTGGAGGTAAAGCATCATGTTTCTAGAGGACATCAGTCAACGGCCAAGACAGGTAAATCCACAGGAGTAAAAAGGGCGTGCAAATCCCTAGTTGGATTCTTCCTCTAACCTTCCGCAAGGTTAGGTGGGGTTTTCTTCTCATATTTTGACACTGGTTTCTTTGAACAAAGTTTAGCATAGGCAGGCCTTGCAAACTATTTCCTAGGACTCATCAGTGGGGCAGTTGTGGCAAATTTGCCACTCGCAGAGTGTGGCTGAACTCACATGGCATTTTTAGAACTTCACTGGATAAAAGATGTGTTAATGAGGAAGAAAGTTTAAAAGAGTCACCCATTCTGCAAACAGCCTCTCTCTGCAGATATGCTGAGTGAACACAACAGTGCTGGCAGTTCAGAAAGTTTGAAAAACACCATAATCAATTAATGAATTTTTTTCAATATCAACCCACTCCTAAATCCTGACCACTAGTTCAGATAGGGCATTTTATGACTCTAATAAAACAAATTGTGGTGTTAATTGTCCCAGATTCAGTTCAGCAGGTTGCCTGCAAGTACCAGACTGATTCCAGGTCTGCATCATGTCCTGATTCCAGCACAAGTTATCCATTTTACTTACTTAAATTCCCTTTGCAGTTCCAATGAGACGTGCCTCTTCTCTACTTCCTCTCCTAAGTCATTGTGATTACCTCTGCTGATAAAAAGCGCCTGTTTCACTTAGTACAGTTTACAGGGTAAACAAAAAACCACACACACTCTTTTTCAAAAAGTGAAGTATCTTGGAACAAAAGGTGCTAATATCTTAAAAATTATTAACCTATGCCCTTCCTGCTCAAAGCAGAAATCCAAATTTGGAGCAAGGCCAATTTATATGACACTGTATGAATATGTGGCTTGTATTTTTATAATCTTTCTTTTTTATGTGCCGACGAGCAGAGCAGGAGGTGACTGGGATGTGGGAGACCAGGGCTAAACTTCCACTCTGTCCAAGGGAATGTGATCCACTGCTTTGCCTTTTACTAGGAGAGTCTCTTTATCCTCTGCTTTCCAGCTGTCCTGGGCAGTGGGTGCTCCCAGCCAGCTGTTGCTAAACATTCTACTATTTGTTGGCAGTGGGAAAAGAAAACAAGGGAGTGCCCATGGGAGGCTGGAGAGACATACAGTATTGTAAATAGATAAATAGGTAAGCAGAGTCCAATCAGAGAAATAAATTAATTTAGCATTCAGCTGTAGGTCCCTCCAAGTACACCCTAACTGCTGCAGTAATTGTGCTGAAGCCAAGGGAGCTTCAGGATTTCTCTCCAACTGCAAAACCTGCTGTGGCACCTCTGAGATCACTTGTCCAGCACTTTATCTCAACTTCATGACCACTGGTCAGGGAAATATAGCTGCTGCCTGAGGGCAGGTCATGAGAGTTCAGGTCATGCCTCTCTGACCCTCCTCAGTCTTTTTGTGGGATGCTTAGGGCACAGACACTTTTCATAGATACCATGTTGGCAATGGAGTCCCATGTGAACCTGTGCCATTGGTATCCAGCTTCTTCACTATCCCAGAGCAAACTGAGTTGTCCACTGTCCGGCTGTCTGGGCATTACCCAAATCTTGGTGAGTCGCTCCATTGCATTTTGGTGGCTTTTGGAACAGACCCTTCCTGAATTTTGTCTTCAGAGCACCATTGTGAGTTTTGCATTTACAGATGAAACTTAAAGTGGCTGCAAATTAGGACAAATAAAGCTCATCTTAGAAAGAAGTCCTTGCTACAAAAAAAAAGAGTCTTTGAGGACACCAGTCTGCCATGTAACAGGCTCATCTACAGCCATACCTCCTGTTTTGTGGATTCTCCAAATATCACAGTTCCTCCAAGAGAATAGTAGACCTAAATCCATCATACTTAAGACATACAATTAGATTAACCCTAATCATATAATTGTGCCTCTGTAAGTAAAGTATCTGTAGATGAACTCCTGTCCATTATAGGAACTGTTTCTTCTGGCATCAGTCATTTGTGCTTCCACAACAGGTGTTGCTAAGTATTTCTCAACTAAAGAAAGTCAGATGAATGGGTAAAGTTATGTCACAAGGGATACTGTTATATTTGAAAAACTGAGGCAAACAAGATCACCTTGTAGTAAGTTAAAAGTGCTTCCCCTTAGCGAGGTGAGAATTTGCACTAGCTCAGGTAAACAGCAGGGATAAGTTATGGCAGAGACAATCTGCAGGCACTATAGGGCCTGATCCAAACCCCTTTCATGCTCTAGGAGGTTCTTTCTTGCCTTCCACAGGCACAGAAGGAACCAAGTGGATGGGAATTACCGTTGTGTCAGTCAGTGCCAAGATCTGCCATGAAAATCTCAAAAAAAAAAAATCTTTTCCAAAAAGGCTTGCTACCAAGACAGATAATGAAGAAGATGAAAGCTTACTCATTTTACATTCCTGTGGGTTCCTTCTCTTTACCCACCTCAGACCTGTGAGACCTTCTGATCTGTCTCCTAGACTGTTGTTTTCCATTTTGACTCTCAGGTTAGCATAAAAAACTTCTCATGGCAGAGCAGTACAACAGGTCTGCTGTTCCCACCATCCTGTCTAAATTGCATCACAACTTCTGAAGCAAGGCCTAGCAGGGTGGATTTTACCCACTGCGGGTAGTTCGTGGAGAACCACTGCATTTAGCCTGCAATTCATGTCTCCTTTACACAGCCAGAGTGTGGAAAGGGGTCTGAGCAGAAATTGAAATCAGCCTCCTGGGTGCCACAGCAAACAGGCAAAGTCAGCACACCCCCAGTGACACCCTTGGGATGTAGGCACCTATAGAGAAAATAAATGCCTTAGTCACTTAGAGTCTGTCCACAGTATTTATGGAAAGCTGATACCTACAAGCGTTTACAGAATTGCATGAATGGGAAAATGTTTGAACGAGATATTGCTGTGCAGGCAGCCACCATGTGGGACCCAGTCAGCCAGCCTCCTGTATCAGGATAATAGTATTTTGTTAGTAGTCTTGTCATCTCCACCTCTGCAAGTGTTCCTCTGCCAGTCTTGCACCTTGGTGAACCACAGGGTCATTTCCAGTCCCTGGCAGTATGCTCCCTGCTGAAGAATGAACAGGGGAATGATTGCATGTGGGAAAATAGTATGCTGAAAGGAGGAATGGGGGGGAAACCCACACCCCTAGCTTTCTCTGGAAGAGCTGGAAAATAGCTGTTTCCTGAGCCCCAGGGTGGGTGCATTAGGGAAAGGAGAGGTCTGAGAGCACTGACTGTGTCGGACCCACTGAAGATGGAGGGCTGAACTCTGACCTGGCATCTTTGGTAGTGATGCTAATGAAAACATTATGTACTATGGAGCCATGTGTTGAATACAAGCAGAACTGGGCTGGTTCTTTACATCTACCTGGTATATGGGTCACACAAGCGCTTCCTCAAACAAAGATTTGTAGTCAGACTGTGTTCAGGTCAGTTGAAAGCAGATCACAGCTTCCCAAAGGACATCAAAGATAAGATAACAAGCACACACAGAAAAATGCAGTCTGCCTTGAATTCCTCTAGAGGGTCACTGGGGCACTGCAAAGACAACTCTGGGTTGAATGAGCTGGTTTGTCTATTCTCCTTCCAGGAAAATATGGTTTTCTCTCCACAAACCTCAGTAATTAGAAAAGGAGAGATGTGTAGAACAGTCTTGCCTCTGGAGCAAGGGTGCAAACATCAGCTCTGGATTGATTGTTTATGCATGTGATCTGCTGTGCCTGGGGATCACATGGCTTGACCTGCACCACATTGCAACACAGAAACCGAGAGCGGTGCACAGGGTCAGACCAAAGTTTTTGGGTCATCCTGGTAATGCATTCCCAAAAGCAGCCAAGGGTGAACGGGGAGTAAGAGAAACCTGGTGAGAAGATAATCCATCTCATTGCCACATTCTCATCTTCTGGCAGACGTGAGGCTTGAAGGACTGCCTGAGCTGGAGCTTGCAGCCAAACCTCTGTGCCCTGCAGCACCAGTTAGTCCATCTCCCCAACTCTGGCTGAGTCCTGTCGAAACCTGTTTGTACTGGAGGCCTCCACATTATCTGGTGCCAATGAGTTCCCCGGTTCAATTACGTATGGTATGGAAAAGCATTCTTTTGCGTACATTTTGAATCATTTGCCTGGTAATTTCAAAGGAGCTCCCATTCTGTCCTATCTAATTTTGAGGATGTGTGCCCAGTAGCTAGACCATAGGACTGAATCTCTGAATTAATTCTATTTTCATCTCTGTCATTCTTCTTAAAGAGCAGGTATTATTATTCATTGGGGTGAGTTTCACCTTCAGCCAGCTCAATTAAAATTACCTCAAGCAAATAGTGATCTGGAATTTGGACTGAAATGACATAGTTGAGACTAATGTTCCCTATATGCCTGCACAGAACAGGTAAAAACTAAACTAGGCAATAAAGGTAAAAATTCTGTTTTAAATTTCCAATGCCTGCATTGATTTGTGCAACTGAAACTGCTGCCAACATGTTACAAGATAACTTGTCATACGGCAGTAGACCCTATTATAGAGCAGAATGCCCATAATTACAGAAAGATAAGACGAGATCCCACATGCAAAGCAAAAATGTGTAATTTCTAAAAATAGTTATTACCTGAGGACTGACTATCTATCTATCTGTCTATCTATCTATCTATCTATCATCTATCTATCTATCTATCTATCTATCCATCTATTGTAATTGTGCTATTTCTATTGATGTGTCTCCACTTCACTTGTCATTTGCCAGTGAAACAGCACAAAAATCTTGAAAAAAATCAGCCAGACAAAAGAGTGCTTAACCTGCGTTAGCAGCTGAGAGGGGTTCACAGATATAAAGGTGTTGGTTATATCTCAAGATGAGAAGTGGTAAGTGTCCGCATTAATTATAGTCTTGGGCACATGCTTGTACCGTGCTCACAGCCCAGCGTTAATGGGATTTCCCCCCCTTCTTTCAGAGGCAAAATCCACAAGGAAAGCCAGGCAGCCTTTCTTCAAGAGGTCGTTTGCATCCAGGACGTGTACAAATCTCTTTACATTTATTTAGAAACTAAGGCAATTAAAACACCCCAGGTCCCTCCTATTAACTCAGAAACATCATTATGAAGATGCTTATGCCACAGCGGCTTACTACGCTCGGTTTACTGGAAAACTGGAAAGCTTCATTTTCAGCCATTTGATCAACAATTTCCCGAGGTTGTTAATGACTTGCAAAAATCTGCCCAACAGTAACAACCTCAGGGAGACCCCGCATTCTCTCCTCTGAGAACCCCTTTTGTTTTCAGAATGAGAAATTTAATTAGGCAAGGTTTTTTTTGGCAGAGGAGTTCATGCCTTGTGCCCTCAACAAGCAAACCCTGTGTGACTGCCCAGCGCCACCCGGGAGCCTGAGCCTTGGCAGAGCCGAGGACCTACTGGGGCAAAGGAAATTAATCGATTTTAAAGTAGTTCCCACCGCGTTTTCCCCTTGTTGGGCAAGGCAAGCAGCTGAGCTCGTTCCCCTCCTTTTGGAGTTTACCCCTGTGCCACGCACGGGCTCGTACAGGGGTTTCACGGGTGGGAGGGGGGCGAGGCGGGGGCAGCAGCCAAGAGGTTCGCTGGGGCTGCTCTGGGGTTGGCCAGGAAAGCCAACACACGCAGCCGGGTGGAATTCCCCCCGGCGGGGCGATGTCTGGGAAGGGCGCACGCAAACAAACCCATCCGGGCAGGCACAGAGATAAGGGACTGCCAGGTGCCATCAGCATTCCCCAGGGCTTTCTCAACTTCCAGCGTCCTAAAAAACCCACGCTCACGAGGCACGCTTAGGAATCCCCAAAGACTCTCCATTAAGTCACTAATTGCTGCTAATTATCGTGAGAATGATTTGTGAGTGCCGGTAATGTGCTTGGTGCTAAGGAGACTGGAGAGCAGTGCCAGTCCCCAGCCGGTGGCACTGGCGACTGATGGATGCAAAGATCACAAGCAGCAGCTTTAGAAGCAGGCAGCATTCCCTCGCTGTGGAGCCGTCCCAGGGGTGCTGAGCAGGATGTGGGCTCCCTGGGGATCACAGAGTGGGCACCTCCCAATAGGTGAAGTCAGATGGGGAGAGGGTGTACAGGTCACCCAAGTGTCCCCTCATCCGTGCTGGAAAGGGTTGTGCTCCAGCTCTTGGAAAAACTACCTTTTCCACTACGGCCTTGAGGTGTTTTTTTTTCAGCAGAAACAGAGGAATGTCATGTTTATCTGAAAAATATTAGCAGTGTCTCCTCCATGTATGGTCTCATCACAGGAGATCCAAGTGTACAGACAAGTGTAAAATTTCTATGATGATTGTGCCTTTTTTTTTTTTACAGTTGCTACTTCTTCTACATGAAGACCTTTGCTTCATTTTGCTCCGAGTAGAAAACAAGAGCCTCTGCCTGACTGGTTGCACTGCACTCCTCCCTTTCCCTCCTTTGCCAAGATGTGTCTGTAGGCATGCTCCCCAAGTTATTTTAAAGACAGGCTGGCACTAAGGCACTCACAGTCAAAGGAGAGGAAAAAGATGAAGACAGATATTTGCTCTTTGCTGGCAGGGGACAGCAAACTGCTGGAAAAGTGTCCCTTTGGAGGATAAGAGAGGCTCTTCCTCTTTGGCTGGCAGAGTAACACACACAGCTCCCAGCTCTCCAAAGGGAAAACAACTGCCTGTAGGTAAGTGCTCCCAGGCTTAGGCGCTCCTCAGTCAGCAACTGCCTACCAGTCTCCACCTCCCTAGCTGCTGTTCTTTGGAGAGAGATTTTTCTTAAAGCAAGTGTTCCCCTGCTCCTTCTCAGCTAAACAAAATAGGCTAAATCTGTGATGGCATCTCCTACAGAGCCCCTTATTTAGTTTGCTGTCAAAATCATTGCATGTATTTTTTTTTTTTGCACAATTTTATTTCACAGCATAAAATTAATAGAGAAGGAGAGTGGAGCTTTAAAAATCAGTTGCAAACAGCATGTTCTGATGTAAATGAACACTCTCCAGCAGCATTTGCAAATCTGTAGTGGAGCCTTGTGCATCAGACTGAAAAGGAAAACAAACCAGGGACCTGGCTACAGAGGGAAGCCTAGGTTTTCCCGTCTTCTTTTTTTCTCTCTTTTACAATTCAAACTGAAAGGGGGGAAACAGGCTAATAACATACAGCTGAAAACTAAATTAGATATTTAAATTTCAGTCTGTTAAGTTAGGGAAGTAATTGGTGAACCCTCCAGAAAGAATATGCTCAAGGTCCATGGTTCTGAACCCCTCTGTGAGATGCTGGGCTCTGCCCTGTCTCCATCTCCTGTGCAAAACAAGTGCAAGCCAGAGACAGGCATTTCCCACTCAACTTGTGTGGCTGTCAGCACCTGATTAGCAAAAGGGAAACAGGCCAAGATTGTTTTTAGCCTTACACCATCCCTTTAAAGTTTTAACTTCACAACACATTGATAAATGATGAATGTGCACCTGAACGAAATCCAATACAAAATTCCTTTTAAAAATTACATTGAAGTGAATGCAAAACATATATGGGAGTTGGAAGCTGGGTCTCCAGGCTGCTACCTGTCTGTCAGGGCAGTCCTCTGAGCCATAGAGATTCATCACTCCCTATAGGAAGTCATTCAGAAGGAGAGCTGTGCCTCGCTAGACAACCCCTAATTTTCATATCTGTTATCTGGCCATCATAGCAACAGCTAGAATGAGATTAGGCAGACACATGGATGGATTAGATGGATGCTTTACATTCCTTCTGATGACAAAAAAAGGGCTCTGGGCAGAACACATCACTTGCCCCAAGGGAGGACAGAAAAGGTGACATTTCTGTAATAAGAGAGTAGCTCCATGGAAAAAAATTAAGTCACCCCCATGAGTAACTCAGCTGGTAGCTTCTCCTTGCCCACTTTGACTCAGTATTTGTGGAAATTTTGCTTTCAATAGCAAAATATTACAAGCCACAAGGCTACAAAGTCAAAATGCTCTGTTTATACATAAAGCTTTTCACTGAAGTGTCTTAATAATTTAAACAGATACTGTAAAGCAACTTGTTGAAATGTCTCCTAAGCTTGCTGTTGAAAGCCCATCAGACCATAGAGAGGACACAAATATTGGGATTGCAGATGACCTAGTGGGGCTTTTCCTACCACTGCCGATGTGGTGGGTTGGCTCTGCCTTTTCGCAGGTGCAATATTCTGTTCATGGGGGAAACAGAGAAGCTTTGCCTTGAATCTTGCAGGACAATTTGTTGCCTGAAAGGATCCACCGAGATGCAACAAGCTCTGTTTAGAAACGGACATATCCAGCCTGGAGCATGGGGAGACAGTAAAGCATCTGTTTGACTTCCTCAACGGGTTTGCTGTGTGTAAATCATTTATCCCTGCTCCTGCTCCCCTTCCTTGACTCTCACGATTTGTATTTTTGTGTTAAAAAAAGCGACGCCTGCCTTTCTGTTGGCGAGCAGCTTGGGACACATTGCCTGGAGTCTGACCTCAAAGTAGGGTGGGATTTGAATCTGAAATCCACTCGGTTTGATCTCACAAGAACTGCCGCGCTGCACAGCTTGTACATCTTTAGTAAAAGGCAAGCCTTCAAATCCATCCTTTTCAGAGGCCTGTCTCTGTTGTCAGCTGCCATCTTTTGAGAGAAAGATCTAAAATTAGAGAAAAGCTGCCCTCCACTGCTGGAGAATACCGCTGCTGTGACATATGAAAGCAGAAATAAGCTTCAAATAAAGGTCTTCTGCTTAGGCTCACGTAACGAGCAAGAAAGGCTTTGGGTCTTTCCTGTCCAGACCGGCATTTGTGGGGATCTGATTTAAATAGGCAGCCACAGCACCAATGCTTATCTTTGTCTGCCTAAGCGTTTATACTTTGCCTGTCATCATAGGTGCCGTTATTTTGATGGAAACCTACAGATCCAAGGGTTTTTCTTTTAAATACCTTTCCTAGAAATCCTGGGGGATGCCAGAAGACCCTACTCTTTTCAATAAATCAGTGAAAAAGAAAGAAACCCTCCGTATGGAAACAGCAGCTTGAGACCTTTCAAATGTGGTGGTTGGGATGAGGTGTGGACACTGAGCAGGGACTGAGCTGTGGCTGCAGCCCTGGAGGCCTCGGGTTAAAATCTATGTCCTTCAGCTCAGCCCCGAGTCTGGGGTATCTCTGGTGAGCACTGCCATATCCCCCCTGACTCCCGCTGTTGCCCCTGACACCGTGGTCTCTGTGCTCCACAGCCTCTGCGCTCCGCTGCATCCCTCCCGTTAAACAGCGTTTTCCTGCCCTGGAGGGATTAGTGGAGTTTACAGGGTTAGATCTGCTCTAATGTACCGTGGCACAACAGCCCAGGCGCGGTGCCCAGGGGCGGAGAGCCCCGGGGAGACTCCCTCCTGGTGCCGGAGGGGAGAGGAGCTGGTACCGCACCAGGGCATGCGAATTAAGATGAGGAATGAGTTCAAGCCTCCCACTACCTACGATAAAGCAGGATTTGACTGGGAGTAAGGCAGTGTTATTGTTTCCCTTTTAATCTGCGCATTTTACAGTGTCCCGAGAGCAGAGACGCCGCTCTAAAACAGCAAGGGTGTATTGCTGAGACTTGCAGCAAAGAAAACAGAAAACAAACCTTCTTCTCTTTCTTTTCTTCTTTTCTTCCTGCTCCCTCTCCACCCTGGGCATCCAAGGTCCCCGGTCCCCGCTGTGTCATCGCTCAAGCCTGCGCTGCGCTGGTGATGTCATGCCTTAAACTACACACCGATGTCTCCAGCAAGGGTCAGGGGCCCTTCCTGCAGCCCAGGCTGGCCGTGCTCAGTCACTCTGGCAGCACTGGCCTGCTGTGTCCCACAGAAACAGGCAACAGGGGGGAACAAGCAGCTTGCTGTCAAAGAGACATTCCGGGCATTTGGAGAAAGAAAAACTTAGAAACGGCCTCAGCAGTCACCTGGCTGAACAAAAGGTTGTTCAGTAGCTGATTTTAAAAAACACTGGCTAAAGGTGAGTACACGGAGGCCAAGCCCTCACCTGCCAGATGGAGTTCATGGGGAAGGAATCAATATCGGCACCAAGAGAGAGGGAGAAAAACGGGACCAAGGGAAAGGTGCACGTGTGAGGAGGCTTTGCTTTTGCAGGATTAGAGCAGATACCTTCAAAGCTCCTTTCCCACATTGCAAATGCAGGAGAGACTTCTCCCTGTTTTCATCCTCCAGGCTCTCCCTCCAGCGGGGCCCCAGCAGCTCCGGTCCTGTGCACTGGCACCAGAGGCTGTCTGCGGAAGAGGTTCTTATTCAGATCCTCTTCACCACAATGACATGATGGCCAACTTTGTCATGTGCCTGGCAGAAACAGAGGCTTCAGCACAGTGTAAGTGGCTTGCATCCAGGGGCTGAAGTGCCAGCATGTTTTCCAGACCCTTTCAGCTCATGAGACAGACCGTGACAGGGGAAAAACAAAATTAATAGCTGGGCTGCAAGTGCAGGTAATGCAGACACACAGTACAGGGATTGTGGAAGGTAGGATCTTGTGGGAGAAGGTACCTGGCAGCTTATGGGGGAGCGGGATTTGGTCACTGGAGTGAAAAGGAACCCATTTTTCTTAGGCAGGAGTGGTAGAAGTTCGACTCCCTGAACAACTAAAGTGTAACCAGGGTGGCTCATCAACCCCTGGCATCACCCCAACACTGGTGTTGGTACTGCAAAGGGATTGGATCAGGTTATTAAAGGGCATGTCTAATTGTGTGCAGCCAAAAGTGCATATACTTTTGGTATCAACAACACTTTAGGCCTGATTCGAAAGCCAATGAAACCACTGGGAAAAATCCAGTTATTCCCTTGAGTTTTCTCCTCTGAGACTGACCTTATGGGAATAGTCCCACAAGAACCCAAGCTGCCAGTGGAACTTGGCTACTTGCATGCTACATAGATGGAAAACCAGGACATATTGCTTAAACATGAGTATTAGTGAGTCCCTGTTGCTTGGTATAATATTACTGCCACGCATGACCACGGAGGATTTGCTCCAGAGCCTTGCTTCATCCCTCTCTCACCTCTCCTCTCCTCTGTTCATGGAGCTCTGTGTGTCAGAAGCAAAACCTGACTGAAAATAGGTTATTTATTTTAAGCCAAGACATTCGGATCAAGTTCTTATGATGTCCACTGGCTAAAATACCTGATCCTTAATCTCTGCTTAGCCTCTGACTTTGCACTTGACTTAGGAAGAGGGTGTGATCCGGTGCTGCTGGGATGAGTGCTGATGCAGCCCCAGGAGACCATGAGCAAGAAGGTTGGCAGAGCAGGAATAAATAGGGAAATGAGCAGCTGCCTGAAACCCGTGGGGCCAAGGCATGTCCTGCCTGTTCTCAGGCAGGACCTAGCTGCTGAAAGCAAAGTGTCTCTGTGTGGGCAGTGGGTGTTGGCCTCACTTGCCAGGCAGCCCATGGGCTTTACAGCATGGAGGCTGCCCTAGACATTGGCCAGTACAACTGGCTCTCTCCAGGGTTACATTGCCATTTTCAGGTGCTTCTCCAGTTTATGAGTAGAGAAATACGTGTTTTGGTGAAGACCTTTGGGCAGAATTTGGCCACCCTCAAGTGCTGTAGAAAGCTCACTTCCAGGACACCTACCTCCTGGTTACACCCAAGCCACATGCAGAGCAATGCATCCCACTGGCTTGGTGTCAGTGTCTTTTGATGGCCCCTTTCAACAGCAGCCTGTCTCATCGTGCTGTGCATCCCTCCCATGTCCCTTAACTTGCCCTGGCTTCCCAGAGTGCTTTCCAGCCTGCACAGGGGGATTGAGTTCCGGCAGATTCCTTGGGTGAAGGAGACAGGCAACCCAGCAGAGATTCCCCTACTGCCCCATATGTGTGATTGCTCCCAAGCCATCCCAAAGCACACCCTAGTGAGGAACTGACACCAAAAAGAGAGGCAGAGCTGGTATTACCCTAAAAGCTTGCTTCTGCTGCTTGGAGGGCAGCTCCCTGCCTGGCTCCTCATGTCCATCAGCAGGTTGCCCGGCCTGGGAGCAGCTGAGCCAGGCCTGGGGTGGACAAAGTGTTGTTGCATCCAGGGACTTGCTTCTCCCAGCAGCCCTGCATCTTGAAAGAAAGACTGGACCCTCTGCTGTGCAGCTCCCAAGGAGAAAGTAGGAAAGTGGTCAGTGCAGAGTCAAGCATGTTTTTAAGCTGTTAAAATGCTCCTCTTCTACTTCTATTGTCAGTAAAGAGAAATGGGAAAGTCAAACTCCTCCACATTTGGGAATAGTGGGTCTCTTGGTGCTCATGAACAGCAGGATCAGCAGAAATGAGGTGCCTTTGCTGTGAGGCTGCAGAGCTGGAGCAGTGCCATGGTGGGGTGGGGAGCTCTGGGCATTCAAACAAAAGAAGTGGACACAGTTAAAAGGATTTTCTGATATTTGTTTAGCTTGGCTGCTACACTTTGCTGAAGAAAAGGAAGGTTTTTGCTAAAGTTGAAACAAACAGTAGATCAGAACATTAAATAAAGGGTTAGCAAACCTGCCAGTAGTGCTAAGTCAGGTATGCTGATGAGGTCAAAATTTAATTCCACACTGAAATTGGAAATTTCAAGTACAAGTGTTCACAGCAAGCCAGATTACATTACCTATCAAATGTCCAGGTGCTCTGAGGAGTCTCCTCCATTGTCATTTGTCCGATCAGTATTTACAATAGTAAAATCCACTGTGGAAACAGAGACAGAAGGAGATCAACTTTTTAGTCTATATAGGGCAGACACAGACTGGAAAGCTGGAAGCTGTCCAGCCTAACGTGGGGCCTCTTGTAGACTGACAAGACCTGCAGTGCCATTTAAGCATCTTCCTCTGATCTTCCCCCCAGTCCCTGTACACCCCCTCAGCTCCCCCATTAAATTGTACTAAGAGTAATTGAAAAGTGCTGGTTCAGTGAGATCAAGAGAAGAGGGCTGGAAAGATAAAGAGAGTGCACCTGGGAGGATTGTGGTTCATGGAGGGATGTTCAGCAGGTAGGTTGATTGGGGTGCTGGCAGGGAGATGCACAAAACTGCCAGTGCTGTGATATCAGGCCTCTGCTCAGTGCAACATATTAGCTCAGGCCAAAAAAATAAGGAGTTTTCATGGTTTGAGAGCCCCAAAAATCCAATTCCCTAGTCCAAGCCCCCCCAACCATGACAGCAGTATAATGGAGTAATGTTACTTCTGCTCCGACAACATCCTGTGGATCCACTTGAGGATCTCCTGAGCATTTGGTGGAAACAGAGGTGTTCATCTTCTCATTACTCCTGTGGCAAAATGAGCAGCATGAGTAACTCCTTGCAGGGGTGAGTAAGAGGTGCACAGCCTAGGTTGTGTGTTCCTTGCTCAGCATTGTACTGTCCATCTGCAGAAAAGCCAGTAGCAGATCTGGGGATACACAACATCTGAGTTTGTGACTTAAGAGTAGCAATTATCATAATTAAGCAGTGGTCTCAAAATACTCCCTGGGTTACGAATGCTTCTGTGCTCAAGTAAACTCCCATTTACCTAACGGAGCAAGGGCACAGCAATTTTGCCCCAGAAGGCTTTGTATGGCATATTAAATTTGTATCCTCAAATTACACATCTAGTTAAAGCACTCATAAGTAATTTTCCTAACTGTTTGCAGAATAAACCTATTACCAAGTTAAAATTAAATGAGCAATTATCATATAGCATAATATAATATAAAAATTCACTCCTTACAATCCCATCTAAAATTCACCAAATAGAACAGCAATACTGTGCAACTAAGCAAACAGGATAGGTGTGAAATTAAACAGGATATAGATGCATTGTGTGAGAGAGATTTGGTGGTGGAAATGAGTCACCTCTTTGTCAACAGCACTGCTACCAACTGCAGCGTGCTGTGTAGAGGGGAAGCTATGTAGAGGGCATCCAGGACAACAGTGGCTGTGCAAAAATGACACCAGTGCCATCCCAGTCTGCACTTGGACACCTTTAACAGCAGGAAGTGCCACAGGTGAAGCTCAGAGTGCCCAGGCTGGAGAGCTATGCAGGGTGAGGGTCCCCATCCCTTCTCCATCCACTGGCACAGCTCCAATCCACTGCCATGGGAGATGCCTCCAACTAGAAAGGATGACTGAAAGCTTATGGGCAATACTGAATCCATCCAGTGCCTCTGGTAAATAAAGTCAGGTAGTGTGATGTTAGAGCTGTTCTAGTGCCCAGCTGAATTCACAAATGAGCTCCCTTTGACGACTTTGCTTCAACATGCCCAAAAAGGTGGCAGTACTGTGGCCCATGCAGCCCAGGTCCTGCCCTGCAGCCATCCTCAGGCTTCACTCTCAGCTGCCAGCACAGTCCAGTGGGTGCAATCCTGCTTTCAGGTGCACTAGCACAAACCCAGGACTGGGCTGTGGTCCCAAATTCACCCCAGAGGTGCTCTGTTTCCAGCCCCTCTTGCTGGAAGAGGCTGATGTGTCCTGATGGTGGCCTTCTCTGAAGGACAGCACTGCTGGGAGCAATGGACCAAGACACCAGGCTGTCTGACTCTGTCCAGACATCACATGGACCACAGCTCCTTTCATGTGAAGTCCCATGCCAGCCTGCCATGGGGGCATCCCACTCCCTAGAGGGCAGGAAATGGGTGCCCTGATTTAAAAAGCAAGGAAAACTGACTTTGTTCCACACTATTTTGCACATTAATTGTTGCATAAATGCATTCAAATATTTGTAAGGTTGATTGAAAATGTTGCTAAATCAGACTGCTCAGATTTAACCACCAGAAATTAAATCAGATAATAAACAATCAGCATTTCATTCCTACAAAAGGATGATAATTTTGTAGGACGTCGAGTTTATATTGTCTATGCACCTGCATGTGGAATGCTAGTGATAGAGTGAGATTTGATAGCAAATTGGACTGGCAGTCAGTTTTTGAACATAATTACTCAAAAGAAACCACCCGGAATCAATTTAATCATAGTGCAACTGATTTTTAATTTCCAATGATATGAAAAAGTACCATTCACATGAGGGAGTTACTGACTTTGGTTTGTAATTGTGGAACATCTGTATTATAGCCAAGATAATTAAATAAATGCTAAGTATTTCTTACTTTGTAACACAGAATAAATAAATAAATAAATAAATAAAGGTGCCTCCCAAACAGCAAAATGAACAAAAGGGAACCTGGCAGGCCACTCAATCCACGGTTAGACACAATCTATACTTGTTTCAGTTGCGAAATTCTGGGAATACAATCAGCAATTTCTGTTGAGGCTCTCCAGACAATCAGCAGTGGCATTAAGACACGGTGGAGACACAAAGCCCAAGTGCTGGAAAGGAAGCATTGCTGCAAAATTCCATCTGAAATTTGGTGTGTGATGCTGAACTCTGTCCTGCGGGAAAAGGGACTGCCCTGGCAAAGAGGGAGGTGCCCGGGGACTCAGTCTGCCTTCTCTGCTCTTGTCTTTCGAGGTAGGAAAATGCTGTATGGCCATCAAAAGGAGTGAGACAGAAGTGTGAGGGCCCTTTTCATCTCCTCTGGTTGTGGAGGTGCTCGGTGAGGGTGTGGCAGAGGAAGCAGCTGCTCACAGCTGCCTGTGCATCAGAGGGGAAAGCAGCCATCAGGTCATGTGGTGACTGGAGAATGAGTCCAAAAAACACATGGTGTGTGTTAGGAGGAGCAAAACAAACTGCCCCGTAGCAAATTGGTCTTGAGAGGAAAAGGCTGAAGCAATTACATCTGTTAATTTCATCTGGGATGGGAAGTCATCCCCAACCTGCTTTTATTCTCTAAGCAATCTTTTTAACCAGTTTTGGTGTTTGTTCTGGATGTCATTCTCTTAGCTGGAAGCTGCTGAGGCACAATGGTCTTAAAGCCCTGTATCCTGAAACAGATATCTGAGATGAGACAAAACTGGATTCTTGCCTTCTCATCCTGCTTTTTGTTCGGGGAGGCCAGAATTAGATCCTGCCTTCTCATGAGGGGAAACATTAAGAATAATTTCTCCCTCTGATCCTGTTGGGCAGCATGGACAAAAGAACATAGACCCCGTGCATCTGCAGAAAAATGAGGTGCTTCCTCTCCCCTCCATCAAGAACTTGCCTGGCAGCAGGCGTGGGTATTTCTGATGAAGTAGCCAAAGAGCAAAATACGCCTTTCTGCTTTTGTGCTGCCTTTGTGAGGGTTGTGTGAGGACAGACAATACCTGAGCTGATGGGATGCCTGGTAGCCCACAACCTTCAAACAGCTCCTGGAGATGCTGAACTGGCAGAGTGAGTTCCCAGTGAATCCAGGCTTTGCAGGACACGGCACTGCTGGGCTCTGGGAATCACGTAAAGTGCTGCAGCACTTTGATCCGAGGCTCAAAGCCAAAAGAGCATCACTGAATCGCAGCCCCATCTCCTGTGCACCTGATCACCAGAGGGGAATAGAGGAGCCTGTGCTGGGCACCAGGGGATCCCACATGGCACAGATGGATGCCTTGGCAGCACAGCAGGGAAACCAGGGATGCTCAGGGAGCTCTCAAACCCAGAGATGTTCAAGGGGATCTCAGCGTAGATGCAAGTTCCTGAGGGACTGCCAGCCCACATGAGGGGAATGCAGGAGTACCCTAGGAACAGATAAAACAAACTGTGACAGCTCCTGAGCCCCTCCTTCTAATCAACATAATGATGTATTTAGGGTCATATGCTGCTTTTTGTCTGGCAAAGTGCCCCTGGTGACAGGCAGCATTTAGGCCAGGAAACTTGTCCTTGTCCCAGACATAGGGGCACCAAAGAATGGGTGTTTATACAAGGCAGTGTAGTGCCCAGCTCATCCTTCAGGCTTTTGGCCAAACCAGCCTGCTCCGCTATATATATTTAAGATTGATAATTCCTGTCACAAGAAAGCCCCAAGCAGTTGGCCTGGCTTTAATAAAACACAAGTCAGTGGTGCCTTCTCTGTTTCACTCAAGGGTGAAATAAAAGTTGTGTTCATCCTTCACAGAGCTAGGAAAGGACACGCATCAGAGCATTTCAGGTGAAACCCCCGAACTCTCGAGATTAGGCTACCCTACCCCACGAGAGGCTTTTCTCATCCTGCAGGAGTCAGCAGCAGCACAAGTTAAAAAGCTGACCCAGGATTCAGGCACCAGAGACCAGTCACATCAAGAGCCTCAATGGCCCTCACTTTTCTGTGTAATCATGGTTAAAGCAGTCCACCAGCTCCCTGGGGTTAAGATGCTGTGGAGTTCAGTCACTTCACTTTTGCTTCTCAAAGAAAGAAAACTAGAACAAAAAAAAAACCAAAACACTGCAATATGCTCAAGAAATCCAAAGGCTAGAAGGTAACATACACCAAGGAAAGTCAGCTTTCATTCTGAATAGGTGTACTCCTGTCCTGTGTAGCCTGTGTGCCATACCATTGGAGATGAGAGATCCTTTCTTTACCATACCTGTCTCACAAAACCCCAGGCAGATTTCATAACTCCATGCAGAATTAACAATGAACCATGCTTACGAATGACATCCAACACAAGTCTAACAAGAAGCAAAGATTTAAAAGGGTGTGTTAACTATTTATTTTTATTTTTGAAGAGCCCATTTGAGAGTGGCAGTGTCCCCAGACATGCCTGTTGTATTCCCAGGCAATGATATAGCTCTGCAGGATGGTTAAAAATAAACTTGTTGAAAGGCTCTCTCTCTCACATGCTCCGGGGGAATTTCCTGTGACTGCTACCTGCAGGGTATGCTTAGCAGTGACATGCAGGGAAGTGCTGGCACACTTCATCCGTCTTGCCCCACCCTGTCACCAGGGAGTGGATCTGCCGGGAAAGGGCTTTGCTGACTCACCAGGTAGGATTCAGGTGCCTAAATATCAGTGTCTAGTGCCATGTGAAATGTCCTAGGGGATCCTGATTGATTCCCAGCAGCTGCTTTGGGAGGGTGGATGTTTCTGGTTTGTTCTTTGCTGAGTCTGCCCTCCTCAGATATCCCCAGGTCTCTAAAAGGTGCTGGGATTTATGGGACCCCCAGTGTTCCCCCCTTGGGTCAGAGAGATCATCCTGGTGCAGGCATGCAGGAGGTCAGCATAGAAAGCAGAGTGCCTATGTGGTTCCTACCAAGCCAGCTTTTATAGAGCAAACCACACATGTTCCCAGGTATGGGATGGCTCCTGCAGGAAATCACATCATCTCATTGTCCTCCAGGTGAGATTTATTCAGTGGGGACAACTGAGAGGCCCCAATAGTTTTCCTTCTCTGTGCCTTGTGAACCAGGCAGGAGAAATACGACATAAAATACACTTGTACCCAATGAGATCTTTTTAAAGTAAAAATATAAATTGTAATGTGAAACTTCAAATAAAATGAAAAATGACAGCATCTTGTGGGGAGGAAGTGCAGGCACTTACTGTTCTATCTTATTCAAATTGGTCATCACTTTACTTTCTGGTTTATTTTTCCTCTCATGAGACCTAAGAGTCTGATGGGGAACTGTTTGAATATCCCCAATGAGCTCAGTCCCCATCCTGAACAACTGACTACTCTAGATGTTACCTGGACAGGAAAGTTTTGCCAGATGTCCTAGCACAGGATCAGAGATGACACTACTGTTGTGGTATAACTGCCTTCTTCATTTGCTGTTCATTTCTTTCCCAAGTTTAACCACAAAAGAAAAAAAATAAAAAGGGTATGTTAGTGTAGCTGCTCTGTGTTAACACCTTAGACTGCACCCAGAAAAGCTTTCCCACAAACACAAGGAGAAAGGTGAAATCCCTGCAATCTATTATCCTGGTCAGATCTCTGTGGATGCCAGCAGATCAACAAGCTCCTGTGGGCAAAGCAGAGAATGAAGGGTGTTGCTGAGTGACTTGAGGGACCAGTATAATAAAGAATAAAAAGGAAGATTTTCCAGGTTTCCCACAGTCTCTAGGCACCTGGGAGCTTCAAAACCTTCTCTTCTAACCCTTCTGTGGGTTCCTCCTCTGTCCCTTGGAGGCTAGACCACTACTTCAGTTGTTTCTGGGAAAAACATCAGGACATGAAGGGTTATGAGGCAGAGCTCAAAAGCTGCTTTGCTAGTCTGGAGGAAACAATCAGTTTGTGGGGAGGATATGAGTTGGTCACAGTCCCCTCAAGTGCCAGGATGGTCTTTAGGCTCCCAGTCCCAGGGAGAAGAAAGTTTCCTGTCTGTGAAGCAGAGGGCTCTACCAAGCATTTCCAAAGAGACACCATGACACCATTAATCTTTAGGGCATGCAATGAAAACTGGTATCTGGATAAGGTTAATGAAACACAGGAGACTGCAGGGGAAATAGGCTTCTCAGGAGAAAATGCACATTCAAGAGCAGGGCTTGTCCAGAAGCAGGAATCCTGGCAGGGGGAAGCAGCAGATTGCCTCTTACCACCAAAGGTTACACAAGCAGATGGACACATATATTTAGCTGGATGAAATGAGAGGGAAACCTGAGGAGCTGACCTGGAGAATAAACATTCAGAAGAGCTGCAGTTCTTTATTTCAGTGCAGCTGTTTTATACCCCATTAATTTAGCATACTTTTTTTGTAGTAGATGTACTGCTGCCAGTACCCACCAGAGCACTGTGTAGCTGGTTGCTGCCGCTGATAGGGACTCATAGAGAAGGGAAAGCCATGAGGACACAGTCCTCAGCCCCAGTTCCCAGGGCTCCCTGAGGGGTGAGCGTCCAGATTCGGAGCAGAGTTGAGCAACACTTTTAACAATTTAGGACACCAACACAGCGATGCAGTTGGGAGTCGTCCTGCAAAACCAAATGAGGGATGTTGCTGCCTCCATTTGGCAAGGGTTACTCATCAGTTTCCTGGCCACAATCCCTTTTACTGGATGCAGTATCTGCCCTTGGAGCTTACACAGACATAAAAGGGGAGGCTAAAAAAAGCACCCTGACACTGATAGGCTGATAGCACAGGTTTGAGAGGAAGGTTAAGAGCGCCTGATAAACAGCTCATCAAATTGTTTACAAAAGCCACATAATACTGGATCCTGTTAATTCTTAAACGTGTGTGTAACAGGGTTATTGTCATTCCAGATTGAGCTACCAGGCCACATTTCATCTGTCTCCCCTTGTCCACAACGTACTTCCAGCAGCTGCCTGGTCCTTTTCAATGGAGGAGCCTCACCATTCCTGCCCTGGCCTACCCTGGCCCTGGTTAATGCTGCCAAGCCGCTGGATCTCACTACAGCCACTCTCCCTGCTGGCACAGATCCACATTTTCCCCCAGTCCTGCAGCCCTCGATGTGCAGCTGGGGTGGCAACGAGAACGAAGGTGGTGCTTAGGGTAGGACCTCATCCTGGGGATGCTGCAGGTACTATTGAAGCTTTGAAGTACAGTCTCAAGTCAGAGAGTCATTTACTGTCTAGTTTCATAGAGTCTGGTGATGCCCAAGCCCTCCTATAGGAGCAGCAGGACATCTGAGAAGTGGATCCTTTGTCAGAAAAACTCAAACTTCCTGAATTAGAGCCCAGTCATAACTTTTCCACTATCACTCAGTCCTCTCTGCTTTAATGCAAAATGGCTTATTTTGCATTCCTGAAGATAGACCTGCACTTTGGAATCTTCCATAATCCTTGCTGTGCCTCCCACAAGTGGGCATCTCTATAATTTCCAAGAAGGCATTGAGCAGACTCGTCTGCAAGGGGAGCAGAGGGGCGTGGTTGGGGGGCTCACAGGAGCTCTCACAGTCCCACAGTGCCCTCAGTAGAGCCTTTCCCATCCTCCCACTCCTGCACCCCCACCTCCCACCACCCCACCTTTGGGTCAGCTCCGGCCTCCTGCAATTCATTGACCTCCCCGCAGAGATTCGTCACTTCTTCAGTGCTCTGGTAGTCAGGCCATGATCTCCTTGCTTTTTCCCAGTGTTTTTTGTCCTCTTGCAATGTAAATTAATGCAGGATATGCCCTGGCCTCTCTCTCCTGCTACCTTCCTTTGGGAATATTAAGGAAAACAGTTAATTATATTTTTTTTCCCATTTACCAGTGGCCAGCTCACATCAATAAATTATCCTTACCACATCTTGCAAGTAAATTTGCTGTCTCTTCTTGAGACCTTTTCCCTTGCATGTCTGAAGAGTTTCATATTCACCTTGATCTCTTGCACAATATTTCTTTCATTGCTTATTTTTGCTTTTGTGTGTTTGTCTACGTATGTGCACACGTGCGTGTTACTTCTTATACTCGCTCCCCTGTACCCTGAAACACTTCCCTCCCTTCTCTGGGGTGATATTTTACACTGCACAAATGTCTCTCTCTTAGCCTTGATTATTTTCTGTTCTTCCATACTCATTCACAGTGCCCTGTTTTAACTCCCATGGTATTTATTACTGTGTGGCATATAAAATTTGTGGATGGGCCATGATTTATGTGCCACTGCTTTTCATCTTCTGCCAGTCCACCTCATGTCCTTTCTCTCCTTTAACTTGCATGTTCAAACTCACTGATGCTTCTCGTTTTCCACTAAGCAGCTGCACTACAAGGAGATATCTCTGTTGCTCCCTGTTTGGGAACTCTTTCCACCTTGTTTTACAGTTTAGTGGAACCACAGGCTCCGTCTCTCTTCAGTTGAGACCTCCAAGCACCATAAGCACCTGGCTGACCCCAAACTTAGCTCATAGCTCCACAGGGCCATGCTGTCTGATGGCCCCTGCCAGCCCTCCTTGTAGGCTGATGTGGGCTGAGTCCAGCTGTGCTCCAGCCCTTCTCCATGGCAGGGAGCACAAATGGCTTTTCCTCACCAGCTGCTGGTCCAAAAACTGTGCTGACCTTTGGGGATGCTGCTGTACCCAGCCCCAAGCTGACACTGCTAGTGGAAATTGTGGGCTCTCAGATGAGCCTCCATCCCTAACCCGACCTTTGTGTCAAACATACAGGCGAGGTCAGATGCGATTTTGGACATTATTCAAATGGCTTTTTGACACAGGGCAAGAGTGGTGGTTGACAGTGAGTTGTGGGTGCCTGGCTGTGGGCTGGCTCAATGCCACACTGAAGCTGGAGGGATTGGATAGACATAAAAAAGAGTGTGGTGGAGCAGAGTCACCACAGAGCTCTCCCCAACGCCGCAGGAAATGTCGTGGTTAAATCGAAAGGGGTGCCAGAGGGGCTGTAAAAGCAGAGAAACCTAGAAAAGGTGAAGTGGTGAATCTACTCTGTCCTCTGGAGATCAGGCAGAGCTGAGTTTATCTCAGCCATCCCAGCCAGAAATCTGTTTAAGCCATCCTTTAATCTGTTGAAAGAGCTAGGGTTGGCCTCTGATTTGAATCACCCTGAACCAGTCCCATATACCATTTTCCTAATGCCTCTTATCTCAGTTATTTCTAAACATTCCTCAGCAGCAATTACGCCATTCCTCTCCAATCTCCCCCAAAGCATCCTTTACTATTTATCTGCATTGATTTTTCCCATCTCGTTTTATTTATGCCTATTGTGCCTTGAATTATAAAGCAAATGGCAAATTTCCAGACTCTAGCATGCTCCTGAGTCCCTCTGTGTCTCTGTTCTCGTTCCTACCTCTTCCATACACCACAAATTGCTTTCATTAGTGAAGCTACTTTATGAACTTACAGAGGGAAACCTTGAAGAGGAAGTGTACAACTTTTTTTTAATATCTAACACCTTCCTTTTATTTTATCAGTGGGCTGATGTGTCCTCTCATACTCTCTCGAGATATTTCTCTACTCTTTTCCGCGGATTTCTTGTTACATAAAAGAAAAATGCCTTGTAACACAGAAACATGTTCTTAATCCTATATTAAAAAATCTTCAGGCCTGGATATGTCTTTCTTGGACAATGCCTTCAAATACCACAATTAATCCCAGGGAAGAGACAACTTGTCTGTCGGAATGCTTGCAAAGTCCTATGGGACAAATAACTTACTAAAGGCAGGTAGATAGTATTTTAGCAAAAGCAGTTCTGATGAATTCTCCTCAGAGACCACATCTAGAACATACACTGCATATTAGAAATGAATAAGAAGTTCATCTGAATTTCATGTTGTGGACAAATGAAGGTAGGTGGTGGAAGGTGGTCAGCGTGGGTTCCCAGAGCTGGGGCTCCTCAGTCACAGGAGGTGATGGGGTATCAGAACTTGTGTCCACTTGCACAGGACCTCCTGGGACAGGTCATAGATTTAAAAGCCAGCAATGGGCTAAAGCATCTGTAGGCTGATGTCAGTGGATAATCACTACTGGTGACTGCTCAGCACATTCAGTAAAGCCTTAACAGATACAAATCTGCTTGTGCCCATTAAAGAACGTCTCCAAGATCGTATCTGCAAAGCAAAACATCAGCTGGTTCTTTAGGATGGACTTCCTCTGACCAGAGTAAGGTAATGAGCCAAGGACAACCTGAAGGGAGAAATCAGAACTGCTGTGGGAAACGACAGGCTCCAGTAACTAGAAAATGTAAACACACAGGGAGAAAAACCTCAAGTGTTTATGCTTTTTGGTTTGCTTAAACATGTTGCTTCAATTCTATTTTGTTAGGCACACATTTCTTTTCGCTTTCTGACAATGATTCTGCCTCTCCTTTCTTTTCCTGACTGCCATTGCCAAATGTTGCTGCTAACTGGCACTAGAAAAGCAAGAGCAGAGAGGAACAAAGAAACTACTGTCAAACAAAAGCAGGCATAAATAAATAGAGTTTTCCTGTGGTACTTCTGAAAACTAGACAAAACCTTCTTTCTCTTCTAAAAGAAACCATTTTGTAATGAATCATTCATTCCAGGGGGCTCATTGTTCAGCTGATGAACATGCATAATGCTCAGTTACAGTGGTGCAGGTGCTGTGACAGGAGGGGATAGCAAAGCATATAGAAAACACGTCAGTTCTGGGGTGCTGCACAGATTGCAGCATCTGCCCTGCTAGGAAGTGACCTGAAACTATAGTTTCAATTTTCCCTCTTCAGGACCGGACCTTGATTCTTGGTCATTATGATGCAGGGTTTTACATATTAACGAGCATCTTTCCAATAACTTTCACATCTCTGAATCAACCCCCAAGCGGGTTAATAATGTCTTTACCAACTTGAAAATATTCTTGTTGAGGAGAGAAAGCATGTTGCTAAACAGAGAGATCAAGTCCTGCCTTCTTGAATGGCAGTTTGGTGTTTGGGCTGTAAGGCTTAGGGGATAAGGTAGTGCTATTCCATGGGTTTTTCCAGCAGGAGCCCCACCTGTGAAGGTGAAGGAGGGGTTGTACATGCAAGGGCAGCTGCCGTGGGCTCAGATGCCACGAGGTTTTTGGACAGTGTACCGGCAACTAACTCCAGTGGGAAATCAGAGGTGAGCTGATCACTAATTAGCAACATGGGGGCTTTTCCTCTGGGTGAAAGGCTGCAGGACACCTGGTCCTCCAAGGTGCTGCTGGCTTCAGGTCACTCCTCACTCCTCGCCAGTTGCTCTGCAAGATGAGAGCAAGAAGACAATGACAGGCACATGGATTGGAGGGAAAAGCCCAGTTCCCGGAGCCCATCAATGCACTGGGGCAGGAGCACCTATGTTGAATGTTACAGTCAACAGTCAGGCCTCTCCCAAAGTCCATCCAGATGAAGTTTACTCAGCTTCCACCCACATCCAGTTTTGACTTTCTTGTCACGGGTTGCAACATGTTTCTGATGTGAACGTCTACTCCCAGAAGCTGGTTGATGTTATTATATGCTTTTGGTCCTTAGAGAAAACCCGTTGTACCAGAACATCTCTTTGCACAGGTGCATCTGTACGAGCAGTTTCCAGTGATCCCTGGGTGGATGCGGGTACAGCACTTCCAGTGGAAGGGTATCCTAAGCTGAGGGCCAGCCTTGCCCTCAAGGAGGTAGAGCCACCACTGCCTGTCTTATCACTTGGCTTTTACCAGCACAGAGGACCCCACCTTCTGCAGATATTTCTCTTTTGTGGTGTGCCCTTCTCCGTGGTCTCCCAGCATCATTTACAGCTGGGCTGTAGAACCCCAGGCTGAGCTCAGCTGCCTCTCCCCTCTGCTTACTCAGAGGAAGGCATTTTGTCCAGGCCATGAGTCAGTTTTAGGGGCATATCCTGTCCCCCTCTCTATTTCCTCAGCATCCTTATAAGAACTGGGCAGCAGACCTGGGCACAGCATGCTGAATCACTGCCTTTGATTCCTGCAGGCACAAAATCCACCCCTTTGCTTTTCCCTGTTTATTGCTCTGCACTGCACAGCATCCCATTAGCCATGTTCGCAACTGTGCTCTACTGAGAGCTCATCTCCAGCCATTTGCTTTACAATCATTGGATTTATAACAAGCTTGACCAAACCCCAATCTAATTTGAAACCGTGCTAAAGCACTTTTATATTTACTTTAGTAATGAAATAAAATTTCAGTTCTGTTTTTGGAGTGATTTATTTCAGCGTTGCTACTGGTACAATATCTCATTTGTGTTTCATAAATTGCCATAGGCAGGAACAAAATACTAAAACTGTTTTCAGCAAATTACTTCTAAAGAGGATATTTTCCCCTGCACACTCACACAAACGGATTTACCTTTTCAAAACTAAGCAGTGATTTTGGTGCTCAACCTGACATCTGTAAAAAGTGCCTGATCTTTAGAAAAGGGTGAATAGCCATCTTCTGATTACCCATCTATCTGTAATGTGGCTTAGACTGGATACCTAATTATAGTGATATATTAAATCACTTTTGAAGCCGTGGACAAAAGTTATTTAAAAATAAGGTATTCATGAGATCAGAACATGGTCAGCTACTTTGCACCACAGTAGCAGTGCGAGATATCCCTGACAATTGTGTTTCTAGCCCTAAGTTGTACAGCAGGATGTGATTTCCCACTGAGGACCAGGACAGGTGAAGAATTCAAGACAAGGAGTCTCCACAAAGGGGATGGAAAGGGTGTGCCTCGATTTTAAAACCAATTTTTCCCTTTGGTCCGTCAGCACCCAGATTTATTAACCTTCCCAACAGGCTGTAAAACTAATCTATTTCCCTGTTCCAAGATAAGGCTATTGCTAAGGGTGTAAGCTGAGGAGGAATTATTTATGGAAGGTCCTTTGTCTAAGTTTATGCTGTTATTTTTAATTTATGTGGTAGGCGCCCAGTGTACTGCTAAGATGCCTAGAAATATATTTTAAAAATTTGAATACATAAATAAATAAAATACTCTGTATTCAACCAGACCTCAATTATATAGTACAAAGAGAGGAACGATTCGATAGACATTAGGAGAAGAGCACAGCAGACCAATGTTACTTGCAGACCCAAGAATCCTTACCCTTGAGCAAACAACAGAGAGGAGCTACAGCTGGTAGCCCAGATTTTGGGTGCTGTTACAGCCCTCATCCAGCCTTTCACTTGAGAGCTGAACTGAGGTCTACAGCAACCTCAAACCCCTTCAAAATTAGGAATTGCTCTTCCTAAATGAGCTGAATTGGGTAGATAAGTAATTCAGCACAGGCAGTGAAACCCTGTTCCCTGTGAAACGGCCGGGAGGTTGTCCAAAGGGTCATAGAAAAATCAGGATTTCACTGACTGACTTAATCAGTAGTGGAAGCCAGGTCTAACTATGGGATGAGTCCATTATAAGGCACCCATCACTTAAAAAACAGATGTTTAAAGAATTAAAAGATGTTAGGCAAATAAACATCAGCTGGCCTATCAACAGGATGACTCTGATTGATGATGCAAATGTGATACTGTGCAGTAAATACAGAGTATATCTATAAATGTACATAATTAGAGGTAGCATAACATTTGTGAACATGATGCAATAAGCAGCACATCACAAATGTAACCAAGAACTACGCTGGGTTGTGATGGGGTATCTATAAACATATATAATTATACATAATGGTGCTATAGTATGCTGATAATACACTGTACTTATTGGATATGTAATCCCAGATAACATCTCACAAACAATGTTATGATGTTCTTGGCTAAACTATATAAGTGATAAATACAGAATAATAAATATATACATTTTATGTCCTTTCATTTGGGTATGGTTTTAACTCAAATTATAAGGATATGCAGGACCAAAAGCAGAACACGTCAGCACCTCTGCTGTGGCTCAAGACCACCTGGAGCAGAGGTTGCAGCACGTAGAGTGGGCTCAGGGCCTTTGCTTGACAACATGAAAACCCTACATCATTGAATGCTTCCCAACAGTGAAAGCATGGATGGATAAACTCTGGGTTTCCCTGGGGCAGGTCTGCACTGCAACCACAAATAATAAACATTACTGAGCTATCACTTAAGCAAACCAGCTCAGGTAATTTTACCAGTTTGGTGAGTGTGGCATGGTCTTCAATGACCACAGACTTTTGTCTGGGCTGCTGAGAGCCCCTGTGGCTGTCACTGCCATAGATACCATGCTCAGATCAGTAATTCAGGAGGCACCAGCATGGCTGACTTACCCAGGCTGTGATGGCATCTCAGGGCTGTGCTGGGAGCTTGGCCTCGGGAAGCAAAGGCATCAGCTTCCCATTTAGAACACTTTGTTTCTTCAGGGTTTTCTGTCTACACTTTGCATTTCAACCAGCTCAGGATCTGGACTGGCGTGGGGCGCCCCTTCTTGAGCAGGTGAGCATCAGTGAGCATCCGAGTTTTTCTGAGGAATCCTCCCCAGGATGTGCCAATCTGTGGCAGAAGCCAAGCTATGAATGAAGGAGACTCTGCACATGCTTTTGGTGTCAAAGCCTAATCAGAGAAAAAGGATGTGACATAGGAAAGGCCTTTGCTCCTCACCTACAGCTCCCATTCACGTGGGTCACCCTGTGAGGCTTTTCCCTCTCTGCATGCCATCATAACTCCACTGCCTCACTGGAAACAAACAGTCACTATGGCCACAGACCCTGCCCTCTACTTTCCAGCCTCTGGTTCCCGGTGATGGAGGATACCAGCTTGAGCAATAAGAAGGATATATTTGCCATTAAGTGCATGATCAGAAATACCTGAAAGGGGTGCACAGAAGCTGTAATTGATGGAGGCATTGATCTCATTTGCTGATGTGAAGCAATGGGCATCTTCTGTCTAAGAGAGGATGTCAGTTTGCATTGCACAATTCAGAAGTTTTATTCTGTTTGTTTTGAAAGAAGCCATTAGGAACCAGATGGCTCAGGGATTTGGTAATAGAATATGAAACCTCTCATCTCTCCATCAACCATTCAAATATGACCTATTGTGTTAGTCACAGAAAAGCATCAGATTACTTGCTGGTGTCATACAAAATGAGATATGCATCCTCTTCTGGGGCCCAGCTCCAGCTGAACAGATTTTCCACTTCAAATGGTAGGATTTTTTTCCAGTAATTTGTCTTTCAGTTTTTAAAAAATCAGTCTTTCTGGACTATGAGCTGCAGTTAGCTCCTTGCTGAGACAAAGTTGAACAGGACTGATTCCTCATCCCTGAGGCTGGTGCCTGCCAGTGACATGGGGAAGGGATAACTCTGAGACATGTCTTCAGGTCTACATAACTCATGAGTGAAAGTACCTTATGGAAGACGCTTGGCCAACGCTCCTCAAAGAGAGGAGCATGTTGGAATGCATCTGTGGCTTTATCATGGTGACTTCTTGGGGAAAACACTACTGAAAGCAGTAGAAGTGGTGAAACTGCAGAACAAAGACATGCTTTGTCAGATTAAATTAGAGGAGACACCTCAAATGGATCAACAGTGTGAGCAGTAAGAGATTTGGGATAGGTTTTCCAGATGGAACTGTCTACTACAGAGAAGCAGCTTGTGTTAAGGGGTAGGATACAGTGGAACTATTCAAGCATGGGAGTCACTGGGACTGCAGCAAGTCACCACATCTCAGCTGATATAGGGTGAGACCCTCCAAGGAAAGGCCTGAGTCATGGTAAATGGAAGAGAATCAGAGGTAGCCCTCAATGGAAAAGCACTTTTATCGCCCTTTCTGTGTAGTGGAGATGCTTTGAGATTTTCAGTCTCTGTGCTGCCAGCTGGAGTGCGAGAGAAGGGAGTGGTAAGAGAATATCTTCCATCAGGTCCATGGTTGGGTCCATAACCCACACAGCAGTTGAACAAAATGCCAAACCAAACAATCACTGTTATAGTGAATGAAATGGCAATAGCATAGAACAACAGAGGCTCATAAGGAAATATTTGTAAATATAGAATTACAGAATCAGAGGATCATTTAGGTTGGAAAAGACCTGTAGGATCATTGAGTCCATCCATTAACCCAGCACTGCCAAGGCCACCCCTAAACCATGTCCCTAAGTGCCACATCTACACATCTTTTAAATACCTCCAGAGATGGTGACAGCCACTTCCCTGGGTATCCTGTTCCAATGCCTGACAACCCTTTCAGAGAAGAAATTTTTCCTACTATTCAACTGAAACTTTCCCTGGTACGACTTGATTTTCTCCTGTACTATCTCTTGTTATTTGGGAGAAGAGACTGACACTGTGCTACAACTCCTTTCAAGCAGTTGTAGAGAGCAATAAGGTCTCCCCTGAGCCTCCTTTTCTCCAGGCTGAACACCCCCAGCTCCCTCAGCCACTCCTCATCAAACTTGTGCCCCAGACCCTTCACCAGCTCTGTTGCCCTTCTCTGGACACACTCCAGCACCTCAATGTCTCTGTTGTAGTGAAGGGCCCAAAACTGAACATGAGATTCGAGGTGCAGCCTCACCAGTGCCGAGTACAGTGCTGAGATCACTGCCCTGGTCCTGCTCTATTGCTGATACAAGACAGGGTGTTATACCTGGGAAACACAGGAAAAGAGGGGTGAAACAAGACAAAAGAGCAGAGAGAAATGTGTCTTCTATGTATTTAGCTTTTCCCACTCATGACAAACCTCTGCTATGAAAGTACTGGTCTCTACTCGAGCAGCTGAAGTAATTAAGTTTTTAAGGAATTATGTGCATGTTTTGGTTTAACCCCAGCCAGTAGCTAAACCCCACACATCCTCTTGATCACTCTCTCCCAGTGGGATGGGGAAGAGAATCAGAAGAGTAAAATTGAGAAAATTCATGGGTTGAGATAAAGACAGTTTAACAGGTAAAGCCAAAGCATCATTCAGACAACCAAAAGAAGGAATTAATTCTCTGCTTCCCATGGGCAGGCCATCTCCAGGACAGCAAGACTCCATCATGAGTAATGGAGATTTGGGAAGACAAACACCATTACTGTAATTGTACCCTGCTTCTTTCCTCTTCCTCCAACTCTATATGCTTAGTATGGTGCCATTTGGCCTGGGATATCCTTGTGGCCCATTTGGGTCAGCTGTCCTGGCTGTGTCCCCTCCCAGCTCCCTGTGCATCCCCAGCCTGCTCGCTGGTGGTCTGTGGTGAGGGGCAGAAAAGGCCTTGACTCTGTGCAAGTCAATGACTAAAACATCCATGAATTATCAACACCATTTTCAACACAAACACAAACCATAACCCCATGCCAGCTACTGTGAAGAAAATTAGCTCTCTCCCAGTCAAAATAGTGCAATGTTCCCATGTGCCCTCCCAACCTTGAGGACTGGACCAGAATCCTGAGCAATGCTTGGTGGAAGACAGAGCATCTCTGACACCGGAGCACTGTGTGCCTGATCTGCTCAGGCACATCAGTCACACGTAAGCAACTTGTAAAATCACTTGCTATACTTTGCAAAAGTGAGGAGCAGTCCCATCCATAGATGCATTATGAGCTTGGGCATGAGCCTCACTGTGCACGGATTCTTGCCAGCCATCACCCTTCCTCATGGGCTTTGGGCAAGGCAAAGTCAGTCCACACTCCAGCAGCTCTCCTGAAAGAGATGGAATAGGCAAATAGCAGCTACTGGCAGCTGAGAGATGCAGTGAGAGCAAGTAGCTAAGGCTTGCAAGGCAAGAATATATAGCTGAGGATGGTGGCACATGAAGAATGGAGGGGCTACATTTACAGCAGATGGAGCAAAAGGGAGGCTGCAGTGGCTCGGGCTGTGCAGCTGTAGCTGCAGGGAACAGCCAGAGATGCTCTCCCAGATGGATACTAAAATATATTACAAAACAGAAAAAGCCAGGCATGTTTTTAATAAAGACAAAATTTGCTGTCTTGCTTCCCTTCCTGTAAGCCTCAATAATGTAATGTAACAAGGAAAAAAAGGGATATGATCTCATGCTCGGTGCTTTATCTAAAGTGAGTTGCTGAGCTCAGTCCAGCTCTTAGCGGGCAGATCCAGGCTAAGTGAACATCTCTGTGCTCCTGACCTGCTGCTGGTTTCCTCAAGAAAGCCATGACACTGAGGGCCCAGACCTTCCCCAGAGAAGCCACTGAGATTTTACTTTCGATTTCAGGAGCAGCAGAACTGACGGGATAGAGACTGGAGTATTCTTTATTTGCAAAGGTAGTTCTTCCCCAGTGAGGGATTAGATTTACTGGTAGGGTAGGCTTGCTGTGTGGTTTTGTGCCAGTGAGGGCTAGAAAGGTCCATGCCTGTACAGAAATAAAGAGAAATAAAAGTCATAGGAAGTAATGAGCAGAAAAGCCAGCAAAAGAGAAACTGAATTACATTTAAACCCAGCCTAAAAGAACTTACCCTTAGGACTAGTGGGTCCATCTCAAGAAGTCTTGCTTGCACTGATGTGACTGTGCTACTGTTTCATCTTTTTTTCCATTTATCTATTTTCCATCCCTTTGCCAGGGAGGAGAGGCAGCCACCTTGATCAGTGTCAGGGCACTGAGAGACAGAAACATGGGACTGAGAGTGGACACAGTTTTGTCACCTGCAGGCAGGTGCCCTGTTGGCTGCCACCGTAGGAAGGGAATCTCCATGTTCCTGGAGAGGCAGTCAGCTCTTCACCACCCCAGCCACGGCAGAGAACACCAATGTAGCAAATATTTCTATCCCTCTGCCATCTTGGCTATGTGCTGCATATTCATCATCTTTATATTTTATTTACTTTAATCTCCTCCATTTGCATATACACAGGCCCAAATGATAACTATTACCATAAAACAATCATGTTGTTGCCCTACCAATAAAAATGGCTCTCTTAATCAGGAGACTTTCAGAGGAACCATGACTGAAAGACCTCGTTTTAACCTGGCAGGCTGAACAGGGCAGCAGATAAATTAGCCTATATATGATTGCATGCTGAAATGCATTGATTTAAGATTTTTCCCATTCAGCCTGACAACTTGTCTAAATAGGCTCATGCCTGAAGAAGACAGCTTGAAGACATGACGGGAGTGACAAGGCATTGCAAATATAATGCAGCGCTGAGCAGAGCAAGGGAGCGAAAACATCGCGTGAGGGATTAGTGGGATAAAAGAGAGGGTTAAAATAAATAAAAGGAGGTACTCCAAACAGCACAGCTCTCAAATTTCACCCTGATTTTCTTTTTCCATTTCTAATTGCTAAGTCACTATGGGGAAAAAGCAATTACTGATCTGCTATCATTCACCATGTCATCATTAGCAATTCTGTTGACAATCTTAGCATTTAGCTCCCATACTGTGATTCTGAGTGTCCTAATCACACTGTGATGGTTTGGGGTGCCTGAGAAGCAGAGGACAGAGACCATTCTTCCTCTGTGTTCAAAAAACATGGTGCCTTAGACATGGGTTGTGAGAATGAGTGATTGAGGTGAATTCTGGTCACTGCCAGTGCTGTGGGCTCTGCCCATGCCGTTCCCACACACATTTTCAATCCTAGTCAACAACAGAAACACTTGAGAAGGACTAAATCCTTTTCGAAAAAGCATCCCATGAAGCTTAGTGTAAATCAACCCCATGCCACAAAGGTTTGAACACAGTATTTTTCCTCACCGGCAGCACGAACTACGGGGTGAAAGAGCTGACACTCCTTGCAACATTAGAATAGCTACAAAATAATATGCATATTTTGCCATACTGTGTAATACCATCTAGGCCAAGGTGGATTATAAATATTAAGTAACCGTTGGATTTTTCAGTGTAAGGCAAAGGCAAAGAAATGATTTATGGAGGGACTTCATCAGAGATCTTACCACCCAGAGGACTCAGAAGGGCTGAGATGGGGGAAGGTGTCCCAGTCTTCAGTGGAGATTGAGGCAGCTGGTGCCTGGGAGGCCCTTGGCCCCCCATGGGCACATATAGAGCTGGGCTGTATGATGACATGCTACTGGAGTGAGCCATGGTGGAAAGACACTCTATCTGCAAGGTACTAACAGGGTTCCAACTCAGCCTCTTGGAACAGCTTCACTAGAAATCCTAAGTAGCCTTCTCCACAACCTCCTAGCCCACTTTTTTCACTCTTCCTCCCCCTGAGAGGAGCTTGAGGGACTTTGCGTGTTTTCTCCATCGCACCTTAGACAAAGAGTCTTCCCCTCTGCTCCCCACAGGGATAACCCCTGTGCTCCACTGGACACAAGGGCAAAGCTCAGAGCAGGCATGAAGACACCTTCTCAGGACATGAAAACACCCAAACCTACAGCTAGGGATGTATCCATCATTTAGGATGGATCTTAGTTTTTCAGATTTGTATTGGTCAACTACAAATATTGCCACTTTAAGCTATATAATATGCTAAAGCCTTGTGTAAAAGAGGTATGTGGTCCTAAAAAAAGCCCTGACAACATGTGATTCCTATGAAGACTGTGACCTTGGCAACAGAGGAACTGAGAGGAGAGCTGAACTGAAAGTGGATTTTCCAAGTATACTGAAGCATCAGTGGAAAACCCTTTTCCTTTGCACGCGGACATGCCCCAAAGTGGAGCATGTGCTGCACAGGGGAATGGGACCCTCGCCATAAAACTCACCTGTGATCCCCCAGCCTGCATACTCAGAATCAGACCCCTCTTACCAACGATGACCTGGGCTCCTTTCTGTGTTGGCTCATGACATAACTGGGCCCCCACTGTCCAGAGAGATGAACTTTTCATCTTCCACCGACATGCAGTGAGGACCAAGGGTACCTAGGAAAAGTCTATTAGAAAACCAACACGTGCCGTTGAGTTCACTGGTGCTCTAACTCATTAACTGTTAGTCACCAGAAAGGCTGGAGTGATAAGAAGTTGTGATAAGAAGTCCTACCTGTGCCCAGCAGGGCAGGGAAGAGCTGCTGAGGGTGGTTGGCTATCAAGGGCATCACACAGGCTTTCAACACCCGCTTCCTGCTTCTGCTTGCTTATTGCAGCATACTGGCATCTGAAGAGGGTGGGGGATCTGGGAATGCCTCTCTGACACTGTAATTATCATTTATTTGATCATCCCTTGCCTTAGATCCTTATTAAAGCATTTCAGACGTGATGAAGTTTTCTCTAGTGGACCAATAAATTAAGGAGACATACATTTTAGGAGTAAGCATTTTAGTAAACAAACAGTCTGGGAAAAAGAAAAAAAATCCCTGGGAAGCTGGTATTGACAAAAAAAGTCTCTGTGTTCTGATTGTTGGACATTGCTCATGTTGGACCAGTGAGACCAACAGAGCTGCCTGGAAGACAGGGAGGGAAGGGCTGGAGTGAGGGGCAGAGGGTGTTGCCACAAACACAGCCTGTGATTCCTGGGGGTTTCATATGCAGAGGGAAAAGGGTTATACCCTGTGCTTCAGGGAATATCCAGAACCAAGGACTGTGCTTCACGTTCTGCACTCCTGTTAGCACTGTGTACCAGCACTGTGTACCTACAAAGCCCTGCTGCATGAGTTCTCCCACCTCTTCTTTGGGTTCAGAGATATCATGGCCCTGGAGGGCATTCCTCTCATCCCTCCTTCGCTGGTCTGGCCCAGCATAAAGGCATCTTTCTGGTGGGAAACAGAGGCATGACAGCACTGGAACTCAGATAGCATTTTTGCCTGCAGTCACTGGAAATCAGAACTTTTCATCCACCACAGTTCATCTGCACTGTTCTTGCATGTGTCCAGCTTGGGATCCATAGATATTCCTCTTCCTTCAGACAGCTGTTTCACTTCTGCCAGCCTGCACTGGTTTTGTTTCTCTGGAGGATTTGCATGATGTAGGAGCATCTTTCTCTTTCTCTCTGCTCAGGCTGTGCATAGTCCACTGGTTCTTGCAAATTCTTCCATGCAGCAGTGTAACACATTATGCTTTTGCACAACCTTTACCTATACAGGGGCTGGTTTATGCTGGCTGTCACAGGCTGTGCCTCTTCACATGACATTTTTTGCTAGAGTCTGACTTTGAACTTCACATGACCCCTTGCATCAAGCCTTTACCTGCAGCATCTTGATTTTTTACTTTGTCCCTTCTGTCAAGACACTGTCCTCCTCCTTCCATGATTTACCTCTCTTTCCTGACAAGCTTTCATTCTTTGTCACGCAGTAATTCTGTGCCTTCCTTTAATCTCTCCCAGAAGGTCTCAGTCCAAACCTTTGTTATAACACAACCTTAGCACAGACTTCACTCCTGAAATCATGACGGTATTTCTGTAGCTGGAGAACCCTTGCTAACCATTCCTCCCTTGCCTGCACATGCAAAATGATGTATGTACATCTCCTTTGTTCCTGTTGACATAATACACCCCATGCAGAATCTTCTGCCATGCATTTTCACAGCTAATCTGAGTCAGCTGCAAATGATTAAGAACGTGCTGTTTGCTACAAGGAGCAGAAGAGCTCTTTTTCTGTCCTCAGTGTTTTGTGTGTAGCACTTGGCCATAGCTGAGCCTCTTCCAGCTGCTCTCCCAGTTTGTAGCATTTTGGTTCGTGCTGGGGTGCCTCTCCATCCTTTCCCTATTTAAAGCTGTCTCCTGAATTGTGGTGAATGCAGATCCTAACTCTGAATCTGACTGACAGCAAGTCCCCCAGGGCAGGCTAGGCCAGGGATGTGTCCATACCTGATGCTCTGGTGGTTGCTGTGCTGAAAGAAAACCACTTTGAGGGCTGGTCTTGCTGCAGCTCCTATGGCAGTGTGGTGCCACTCCAGTGGTGAGCGGGTCCCTCTCTTCTGCATATTCGTTAATGGCAATATAAAGAACAGATGGCACCTTCTCCCTTTAGTGCACTGAAATGAAATTCGATATTATACTCTGGTCTTCATTATAAACAGCTTTAAATTGCACTAGAGGCTTCAGGATTTGCAGTACATGTCACACCTTATCGTGCAGGGCAGGGAAAATAAACACTGCTGAGGTTGCTACCCAGTGACTCATTCGCAGGAGAAATTTTATGTTGGGAGATCAGCCCTTGGTCAGTGCACATCCAAGAGCCAGAGCATTCCTTTGCTTTCAGAGACAACTGGAAGGGCTGATAGGGCCGGCAAGGAATGCCAAGATAACAGAGACTTGCTCTGGGAAAAATGTCCCTAAAATAGTGGTGAGGGGGAAAGGGTAAAAAGAGAACCATATTTCAAGGCTATAACTAGTTACTGAGGTATTTCCATTTTCATGTTCAGTCACATAGGTAGGGGATTAAATGGGCATTAATCATTGAAAACTCTCAGAATAAATATTTAGTTACATGGAAATGATCTCCAGATTTCTATTTCAAGACAAAATACTTCAGAGAATATTGAGAAACGGCCAATATCCAGAACAGTTGCTGAGAAATGAGTAAAAGCTACAGTTCAATTTTACAACAGGATCTGTGCTGTTAGCCCGTAATTCCTGTGAATAACCTTTGGCTTCAGTGGATTTACAGCCTGACCTGAAAGCACACAGGTTTCTGCTTGCCTTCTGCACAGGAGAATACTTCAGCCTTCTTCATGTTCAATAGAGGTATGGAAATTTATTTTTGCTTTCACCTAGAAATTTTGTTTCACCCTAAAAGCATTTATTTCTACTGAGAATCTCTGGGAACACCCATATCCCCTCTGCCAGAAACATCATATCTGCCCTCCCAACGGTATTAAAGTGGGGTTTGCTCCTATCTGGCTCTCCATATGGCCTTCATTAATTTTGTCATCATTTCTCAGTGCTCCAGGAACCCAGCTTACCCAGTTACTTTTATTATCTTAGAAAAATACCCGAGCACTTTACATGTAGATAATATATTTCAGCCACTTTGTCCAGCTGTTTTAAGTATTACAACACTCCATGGAGTCCAGCCCAGTGACTGAAAACTGCAGAAAGAAGTTTGTTGACATGGTCCAGGAGTAAGGAGCACATTAAACAGAGAAGGGGGAATAAAAGCCACTTGTTCTGAGTCCTAACCCTCTCATCCAGGGCACGTGACACCACCCTGCCCTTACCTGCCAAGGGGCACTGCAGGAGTGAGGAGGTTGCTGTCACACTCCTGTGTTTCACTACATTGCTGACTTCAGCAGTGGGCTTTGTCCAGAACCTGAAACATTTAACATTTGAATGTTACCATTTGCAACACCAGTGTTAACAACCCATTGGCTTCACTTTTAGGTAAGCATATTGACTCATGACCTTCAGAAATACCCTAGGTCTGATGGTACAGGCGTTCTACACATGGGCATGAGATACTCAGCTTAGTTTCTTTAAGTTTTTATTTCTTTTTACCACTACTCACTCAGTCACAGGAGACTAAACTTATTTCCAGAAAGAATAAACGAGTGTCAGGAGGATGCATCTAAAGTGTAATGATTAGCCATCAAAGATAAGACATAAATAGAGCTGTCTCCAGGTGGGCTGGGAAACAGCAGCATTAGTGCCCATTCCTATTCCCATCTGACAGCCATTGGCCAGGGGGCCGTGCTGGATGTCAGGCAGGTGGGGACTCTTCCCCACAACAGGCACTTTGGGGGGGGGTATGGGACAGCAGCCTGGCAGACCTGGAGCCAGCCTGCTCAAGCTGGCTGAAGTAAGAAATATATTCTGCAGAGGCAGAGAGAACTCCCAGGTGGTGAGGCCACTGCAGACAAGGAGCTTGACTCTCAAACCTGAAGAAACTCCTCACAGTTGTGCAAGGGACTGCAGGAATTAGGGAGGTCTGCACTCAGGGGTGGGAGCTTTACATGTCTACAGCTCACAAGGTGACCGGGCGAGTCAGATGGTGCTGCTGTTCATTGACCTTTTACAGACCAACACGCACCTGCAGGGCATGTCTCGCTTCCTCAGGCACCTTTGACCCCAGCCTGTTGTTCCCTGGGCCTATTCCTCTGCCCTGGGCACTTGGAGGAGAATGACAATGCCACCTGTGCCCAGCAGCTGGCAGCACCCCAACCTGTACCCCAAATGACCATGCAGCAGCTCCTGCACGTCCCACCACCTCCACACTGGTGGCTCTTGGAGCTTGCTGGGCTTGCACCCCTTTGCAGAACACTGAGGGCCTGGTCCTTGTAGAAGTACAGCACAGCCTGTGTTGTTCAGTGCATCCTTCATGTCACACCATGATTGCACACAGACATAGCCTAAAGTACATCCTCTTCCATTTTACTTGAGTGTTTTAAAACTGCACAGTGTGAAGGGAGACCAAACGGAAATTGTTTTTACCAAAAATGGTGCAATGCATCACTGGGTGTTGTGTGTTCTAAGGTGGATGGTATTTTCCCTACAAATGCAGCCCAGCCTGGAATATTAAAATATTTTTAGATAACCATGACATATAACTAAGACCTGGAGGTTCCAGTTAGGAGAAACAGGCAGCCAAAGGCATGCTGGGGAGGGAAGTGTTAATAGGGACCAAGAAGAGGCATCTCCCTTTCCCCCTCCAGTCATCCTGAGGGATCTGGATGTTGGAAGAGACACACCGCCTGTCCTCTGCCCTCCAAATCTGGCTTGGCAAAAGTACAGAAAAGAGTTTGCCAGTCAGCAGAAGGAGGTGCAGCAGCAATCATGGCAGGGACCTTTGGACATCCTGGAGAACTTTCTGGAGAGGACTTATGCAGGGAGGAGGAGTGAACTCTTCTCCTCGGTCTCACCTTCTCCTTGCCCTGCCCCCTCCTCAGCCCTTTCACTTGTGAGGATGATGAGACAGAGACTTGGTTTATTCATGCAAAAGGTCTAAGAGAGGAGAAAGAACTGAATCACACACTGAATCCACTCCACAATCCCCAAACATCAGATGTCTTTCCAGCACAGTCACCTACTGTGTCCTGGGACCAGCAGCAATGCTGCATTTGGCACTGCAAACACAGGGACCAAAAGAATTTCTCTGCTTGTCTGAACCAGTTACACACTGTCAAGGAAATCTGTTAACTCCATCAAAATTTTGCCATGCTGCTTCCCTAAATTACTTGGTATTTCTTTTTCTGTTTTCTTCTTTTTGCCCCCAAAGTATGATTATTTTGTATCTTTTTGTCCTGGGTAATGACAAACTCTGAAGGCAGAGATGAATTTCAAAAGGAGAAAGAAAAGAATAGAGCATAGCAAAGAAGATACAGGCCAAAATGTGTTGAGGATATGAAGTGATCTCAGCGCTACCTGTCTTCTTGGATTGCTTATGCTGCAAACACACTGGCATGCCCAAAAGATGGAAATATGCAGAGGCTCATCAGCACAGGCACTTTGGGGGAGAAAAATAATCCAACATCAGCAAACTTCTTATTTTCATCTACCCAACCATGGAAGAAAAGAACACTGGGGTGGATGTGAGGGAGCCCACTAAGGACTACTAATTTTTTGTCCAAAGCAACCAAAGGTGTGCGGCTTGGAAGAAAGGGCCTCAACACATCCCTTTCCCACTTACTCCATGCTGCAAACTTTGTTTACAGACCTCTTACCAGCCTGGTGGAGCCACTGGAAACATCCAGGGCTCAGTCAGACTGAGCTCAGTGCCAAAGGAGCTACCCAGATTGTGTTCCATGCAGGAACCGTCCCTCTGCCCAGTCATACCATGGATACATTGGATACAGCTGCCCTGGGCCCAGCTGCAAGGGGATTTTGGAGCCTACCTGTAAGAGCCCAAATTTGGAAGCTTTTTTTGTCACAGAGGTACTTTTTTTTTTTTTTCAGAGTTAGGATAAGCAAGCAACTCTTCAATTTCCTCGCAACTTCAGCTCTAAAACAGATGGACTTTCATACAAATTTGATCAGTGTAATTTTCATGAGACTTTTTCCTGGGGGAGACCAGCTATCAGGCAGGAATGGACAGATTTCTCCCATGAGGCATGTGAAGGCAGGCTGAGGGCAGTCAGTCCGGGGGCTGATGCAACTTTACCACCGAGGAGGCAAAGCACAAGGGACACCAACTTGCCCTCGCCTCTCACCGCCTCACCCAGCACCAACCAGACAGGGTCACTCCACAGCACGTGCAAGATACACATCCAGGTTATTTCTGTGGTTTTCTTCAGCGTTTCCTAATGCAATGTTTGTGATGTTTTGTGAAAGGAGTGTTTGCAGAAGAATCAGCCTTTTGGTGCGGATACAAAGAGCAAGCACTGACCCGGGATAGGCATTTCTTTTATCTGCTGGCTCTCGTGCCCCAACTGTTCCCATGCCCAGCTCCTGAAGGACAGAAATCTGTCGCAATCGCTGCCAAGCAGTCCCAGCTCTTTAGTTCAAAAGAACGGAGACTAATTAGCTCCCTTTTGAGGTACCTCAGCCCAGCCTTTGGGGCGCTGCATCCCACTTAGCCGACTTTCAGGGTGCCAAGTTCTTAAGCCTCCCAAGATGTACAGATGGTGCTGGTGCTTCGTTCCCCTTCCCCAGGGGAAATCAGAAGCAGGAAATTATATAGCTGCTACACACACTCCCACACCCCGCAGAATCCACCCTTCCATGAAAATGCCAGAGAGATTTAAACAGCTTGCATAATTTCAAGGGGAAGTAGCGAGAGTAGAAATAAATACACACTGTAATTGTATAACATGCCTGAGTTCAAAAAATAAAGTAAAAAAATAATAAAAAAAAGGCTGTGTTCGCAAAGGTAACCAGATCTGCTGGCAGCTCTTGGAGCCGGGTGGGACTGGATTCACAGGAAAGCATGGCACGGTAAGCACCTGCAATGTGAAGGGAGTGGTTCCACCTTGCTTCTCCCAGTCCAACAGTACTGGGAGTGGCAATGGCTGCTTCTCCGGTGACAGCCACCATAGCCACCCATTGCTCCAGGTGGCTGCTGGCACTCCAGTGGTTTAGCAGAAGTTTCAGTGATAAAGGACTCAAAAGATAGAGGATTCAACAGATAGAGGACTCAAAAAATTACTGCTTTGAGATTTTCTGAAACTGCTTTCTGGTGTTTCAAACTGTGAAATGCAGATCTGCACACATTAGCAAGGATGTGGAAGTTTTACTTAATAGTCAATGTAAGTACCAAAAAAAAAAATCTTTTCCAGAGATTTCCAAGGTAAAATAAAGAGCTTCATCTCAAGTAACCAGTAGACACAGACTAACGCTGTGCCCTCACTCACTCAGAGACTCTTTTCCCAGGTGTTAGCTCCTGTAAGAACCAGCACTTCTGGAGTTACCACACATCCTGCACACCTGAAATACAGTACTGGGCATTTGGGGGGATAGAGGAAGTACAAGATCCTAAAGGCTGAAAGAGGGAAAGGCTACAGCAAAGTCAGGTGGCTGGTGACCCTGTGGCAGACTGTATCAATTCCCCTTGCCTTGGCAGAGCCGAGCCCCATTTTCCCTGCAAACAAAAGGAACATCAAATCCAGGAGCTTGCATGCTGTGATGACATTCATCCCAGCAGGGCTCTGCTCCCAAGGAGAGCAGGCACCAGGAAATTTTGTGCAATACAATTAACTGATTTACAGCTCTGTGCGTGTGCAAGCCCACGGTCAGCTCTAGTTACCTTACAGTCAGTGGTAGCTTCAAATCATTTAAAAGTTCCTTTTCCAGCTCACAATATGCATACAAGGTGGAAATGAAGTCTACAAAACTCATGAATTAAAAGGAAAACATAATTTCAAGGAAAGAAATGCACATCACCCCCTAAGAAAGAAGACAGAGAGGGACCCTTCATCAGGAACTGTAGTGAAAAGATGAGGAGTAATGGGTGCAAATTGAAAAAGGGGAAATTTAGGTTAGATATTAGGAAGAAATTTTTCATTATGAGCATGGTTAGACCTACATAGGCTCCTCAATCCACTCCACAGCAAGCAGAAACCCCTTCTGCCTCATAGTCACTGACAACTAAACTACAGCGAGCAAATTTGGTTCCACTCCACCCCTCCACCTTCATGCACTTCCCCTGAGACCCTTCCTCTTGGTTGGGAATTGGCAATTCAGGAGGCATCATGTGCTACAGCAAAAGCCAGGTGTTTGGTCTTGACAAGTTCAGCATGAAATGATTTTAAAACAGCATAATAAAGATAGCACTTTAAAAGAGACCTATACACAATTTTTACCTAATGCAACCCTTTTTTTTTTTTGAATACAGCTCAATGTAAGTACTACCTAAACCATTAAAACTGAATTACTAGCACAGAAATGCACTCTTTGCCATGCACATAAGTAATTAGTCTTGTATTTTGAATACGGAATATTAATAAATAAAACTTAGCACCTACGTTGTGGCTGTGTTTCAAACTGCTTTTTAAATTAATTAACTCTCACCAGCTTGCGTGAGGCAGAAAAACATTATTAGCCTAGTTTTTAGACTCTGAGGCAGAGAGCTTTCTCTAGCCTGTAAGCTCCTTGTGCAACAACATCACCTAGCTCTTTAAATAGCACTTTTAACTCCTGGAGCTCAGGTTACTTTGCAAAGGAAATTGGTTTCCTTCCCTTGAGATGAAAGGAGCCAGGAGGAGAAGAGAGCTGTCAATTCAGAGGTCTGGATGTGTTTTATTTAAATCCCCAGGGCTCCAGGGATGCTTGGCAGCTCCCTTGGCTGGTCCCCTTGGCTGCTGGCAGGCACAGGGGATGCGAGGAGGGTCTCCCTCGGCACTCACAGCCTGTAACAAGGTGGGCACGGGGCAGATGCTCCAGGCCCTGAGCAACGTCACCTATGTCTGCCCAGCAGCAGCCTCATCAACAAGCAGGATCCTGAGCTGTCAGGTAGCCTTCCGTGGGGACCTGCAATTTCAGGAGAAATTGCTGTGGCAGCTTTTCCAGGGTTATTATCTGGTTCCTCTTGGCCAAGAGCCCGAAACCTCTGGTCTCAGCCAAGGTGCAGCTCTCAGGTCCTGGGGACTCAGCCCTGAGTTGTGACTTGAGACTGGCAATCCCTGAAGAACCTTCCTGGGGCCAAATGCTCCAGAAGAGGAGATGGGACCGGTTTTGTGGGCTCCTTTAACCTGCTACACTGTGGCAGGGCAGGACTAGAGCCCCAGCCACCCTCCTTGGCCATTACCTGAACCTTTGCCCACACAGTCTCACTCCAGACAAGCTGTTCTGTGTGGGGACACCACACAGCTGACAATGCACATGAAAAACTGACTTATCCAGGGCCAGTATTTAAGATTAAAACATCCACAGACTTCTCCAGGGCTCAGTAAGTAGCAGGATCCCCTGGGGCACACATGCAGGCACAGACACAAGCTGCCTTGGTGAAGACTTGCCAGAGAGGGGCCAGTTCCCTGAGCCAAACCTGGGGCAAAAGGCAAGGTTGTTTTGGTTCACTTCTGTTTGCTGAAAGTAGTTCAATGGAAGAGGTAAATTAAAAAGGGCAAGTAGAATTGTTGCTGCCAGGTGACAAAGGCCATTTTAATAAGGCCCTGGCTTGACCTGGCCTCACCTCACAGTTCTGCCAGATCTTCCCCTCTCATCTCCTCCTCTCACATCAGATGTGCCCCCTGCCTTCTCCCCCTTTTCTGGCATACCACTTCCTCCAGTCTCAGTCCCATGCTGGTATGTGCTGTGCCCAGGACAATGCTATCTACACCTGATAAACACCACACAATCAGGTAACAATGGCCTGACTGGTTACTGGTCACAATGGTAAAAGCAATGGTGCTGGTTACTGGCAAAAACGAGTCGTCCTCTGCATTTACTCAGATCGAGTAAATGGCCCCTGTAAAGCACAGGGGACTCTACATGGCCACGAGTTTGATTTGACTTCTGAGTCAATCTTGCAGCGGAGGAAAAAGCCATTAAAATTATCAGCATAATTTCTGCAGAAGTAGGCTATTATGTCACCAGGACACGAACCCTGTTGTCATAACCTTGGTCTCTGCAGGAGTGTGGGCAGCAGTTGGATTTTTGATACTTGAAGATCTGTCAGCCATTTATGGCCAGTGAGAGCCAGAAAAGGCTGAGCAAGTTTCCCAGTGTCAGGAGCTGTCAAGGGGCAGAAGGGCCCCCAGAGCAGTGGGTCAGCTCTAATCACCACCTGCAATGAAGGATGCATGCTCTGCCTGCACACTGTCTCTTCCTGACCCTTGTCCTCTCTGCTGCCCAACTCGCCCATCCAGACCTGGCACAGAGAGCCATCAAAGATGAGCAGGGGCAGCACAGAGACTCTGCCTGGAGCTGCTGATCTCGCTGCTGCTGCCTGAGAGTGAGATTTTGGCTGATGCAAAGAGGGGCTTTTGCCTCCTCATCCTCAGCAGCAACAAGTGATTTCTCTGCAGCAGGTATGTGAGGAGGCACTCACCTGTCTCCATCTCATCTGGGACCAACAGGCTGGGGGGGGCTTCAGGTGCATTTTGCAGATAATAAAAGAAAAGCCAAAACTAAAAAACAAAAAAGGAGAACACCCTCTCCTCCCCCTGCCTCCCAACGTTTAAAGAAAAGGGCAAAGCAAAGCCCCAGAAGAATTCCGTGGTCTCCCCAGCACTTCCAGTGGCTCTTGGGTTCTGGCAAGCCTGGGTGAGCAGCTTCCACTGTGTTCTGCAGTCTGCCCTGCTCACCAGAGATTACACTGGCAAACCCTCATGGTGCTTGCAAGCCACACCTCCATTACCTGGATCTTAATTTGTGGGGAAAAAACCTCAAAACACACAACCCCCCCCAACAACAAAACCAAACATAAACCCCCAAACAAACAGAAAACCAAATCAAATCCCCAAATAAATAATTTAAAAAAATTTTAAAAACCCCACAGGGCTCCTCTGAGAACAAGGGCCAGCAGAGCTCACGACTTTGTCAAGGAGTTCAAGTATCATGTGAGACAAAGCCAGAGACTGTTGAGCAGCAAGGGCTAGGGGTCCCTTTCTTCTGGGCTCTTCTTCACTTAGGTAGCAGGTTTGCTCAGGTTTAACATCAGCAGCATGTAATAGAGTAGTATCTGCTCCTTTCTCCAAATGATCATTTAGCCTTGGTTTACCAAGCCATTCATTTCATGCTTATTAACCTTTGGAGTATTGTTTTGTCCAGACTGCCAGACAAATTAACTTTTAAGAGGGGTCTATATGGATGTCTGCAAACTCCCTTGGACACAAAGGAACTCTTAAGGAATATTTAATGAAATATGTAACAGTCAGTTTATCTATCTGTAAACTAACACATCATTCTGGACAACAGCTAACTGGAAGTGCTGTGGGTAATTCTTGGGGGAAAAAAAGCATCTAAAGAAGCAAATAGGAAAGAGGCAAATAAGACAGTCAGAAAACTCCAAAAGATTCAAGCTCAGAAGTGCTCATTACTATGTGGAAACAATTTACCTCACTGTGGAAGGAGCTGCAGCTTACAAGGATCCTCACACGTAGCCCAAGAGCTCATCTCCACCAACTGCACTAATCAGCCACCTCCTTCCTGATGATTAACATGTTCAGGAGACTCCGTACTCCTACCCTGCCAAATTTCTCTGAAAGGACAACAATATGGTACTTGGATCAATATTTTAAGAAGCAAAACCAGTGTCCACTCTGACCTCTGCTAACGGTTCAGGAAGGTACCTGGCGCAGAGGGCAGCATTCCCCTCCTGTGCTGTGCCCTGCACCACATGCACGAGTGTCCCTCGAGGACATTTTGTCGCAGTCCTGAGCAGCTCACAAAGCAAACTTGGCACCGCTTCAGAAGCTCCCATAAGTATGATGTTCTGTGCAGCTGACACAAATCTTTCCTAAAAGGCTCTAAAACCCTTGTCTCAGATCCCTGCACAGTGCACCAAAACCCGAGTATCGGACCGCAGCGAGCTGCAGTAAGGAGGTGGCAGTTCCAGGGGGCTTGGATGACACTGTAATCCTGAGTCACTGGGGAGAAGCCCGTGGAAAAAAATTGCCCCAGAGATTCCCTCTCACAACATACTTGCATGCAGGCCAGGTCTCCTTCTTAACATGCTTTGCCTTTTGTCTTGTTTTTCTGGCTTCCAACAACAACCCAAATAAACCGCTGGAAACAATGAAAGCATTAAAGGAAAATGTCACGCCTATCAATATGTGCCTTTGTGGCTGTGGAAGTGGAGAAGGCATGATGTCACTGGGGGGAATAGCTTAAAATGCTCCATTGAGAAAAGGGATCTGATTCTAACAGAAGCAACACATCCCAAAATATGTGCTGTGCCACCCAGATATGCAGGAAAGCGCTGAGCTGTGATGCAGCATGGGCCAGGAAGCACATTTAATTCAGAAGTTAGAGAAGTAGGTTGCACTTATTTACCATAGGGGCATATAGAGGCAATGCATATGGGATTCAATTCTGTGAGCAAAGACACTGAGGGGAGCATTCTCTGTATAGTGAGACATAGTAACAACTCCTCAAGGTGTATGTGAAATTTGGAGGTTGGGTGTGGAGTACGTAGCTCTGCAGCTGAGCCCTTCACTGGGCTGTTGATTTTTGCTGTATGACTTTGCATCAAACCCAGTAACAAGTAATCACAGAAGTTTGCTCCCTCTCACCTGGGACCAAGTGTTGACTCTCTGATGGACCCCTTTTAGTTTCAAGGGCATGACAAGGGAAGAGCGTACTCTCCTTGTGACAAAAATGTTAAATATTTCTTGTTCTGAATTGGACTGGAAAGAGCAGCCTGATCCTTAGGGCTGGGCAATGGTTCAAAAAGCCACCCCTCATCACCTCCCAGCTCCCACCCTTTAGTGGCTCAGATATTTTAAGTGAATCACTTAGCTTTCTGGCTAGTGGCTCTGTTTTGTGACAGGTATACTGGATTGGGATCAGATAACAAGATTTTGAATATGAGAGGAGCCAACACTGTGATGGTTAATTTCTGATCCAGATGTCAAACTCCTGGAATTCCTGGTGCTGTGGGATCTGATATTTTGGTTTCTGCAGCTACAGAGGACCAGAGGTGAGTCAGAGCTTCAGTTTTGGGCTGGGTAAAAGCTGCTATAAAACACTTCACCACCTTTGTGGCTCACAAAACCTGAGACTTCCCCACCTGGGAATATGAGTGAAAAAGCAGAGTCTCAGAGAGCAAAGTTCTGCAAAGCTTTCTGGTTTTCCTCTCTACAGTCACCTCTTCTGCTCTTTAAAGGGATAATTCTGAAGGAAAATTAGAGCAATTTACAATATTGCAGAAAACTTCATAATGAGAAAGTACAGGTCTCTGGCCCTCTGTTCTGAGATATATAGGCATATATGGACTTCCATGCAAATGCATGATCTTCTGGACTTTTGTTTTTGCTGTTAATGAAAGACATTAGTGGCTATGAAACAACTTGAACAGCAAGCCTGCCAGGCTTGGTGCAGACTGGTATATCCCAAGGCTCCCTGCTCGCCTGCAGGTTTCCTTCTAATGTAACCAAGGCTCTGGAGGGACTGCTGTGGACCTGCACATTCTCACAGCGTGCTGAGTGTGCCCCGTTCCCACTGTTTAGATGCTGAAAATCCTACTGGCCCTTTCATCAGGATGGATGATTTCTGGCTCGCTTCCCCCAAAAGTCAAGTTGTTACAGCTAGAATCCACTGAGTGCTCCTGTTTATAAAGCAAAGGCCAGCACAGCTCACATTTCCAAAGTGTAGCTGGATCTGGTTTAGAGAAAGAGTAGTGAAGTCATAACACCCTACTCTATCATTAAATTCAGCTGGCCCTGTTTGGGTGCACTTGGGAAGCGAAACAATCAAGGCTGAAGTTAACCAGACCCTTTCCAGGATAGATTTGTACTACAGAATGCTACATTTCTGGGTTGCTAGAGTGCTTCACAAGGCTCCTGTGCAATGCTAACAAGTGAAGGGTCACACTAAATGTCTACCATATGCTTCACAGATGCAGTTTCCTCTCAAGGTTTTCATTACATTACATTTTGATTTTTTTCCTTTAGCATTTAATTCCCTAGGCTGCTGTTGGAAGTAGACACAGTTGTATTGATGGAAGGAATTTCACCTGTTCAAGTTTTGAGGGATCCAGACATTGCTGGGTTTTTTTTGGCTCCTAATAAGCACTCTATCCCTTGTCCCTCCAAGGCATGGTAGTCATGCTTTTCACATCCTTGCACATACCCAAAGTACCCGTGGCTGTGCTGCACAGGACTAAGGCAACACAAGAACCATCTGTTTACTTAACAGAAGAATGTAAATGAATGTCACTATCACCTTTAATGTCACACAAAAGTCAACACAGAAAGATTATATTCCACCAAAAGCCTTGGCCTACAGGTCGCTGTCCCTCTGCCAGCCTACTTCAGCTATTCCAGGAAAGTCAACAGACCTGAGCAGGTCACCTCTTTCAGGTGGGTCAACAAATGATACCACTGAGTTCTTTTAGGCTTTTTAAAAGCATAACTTTTCAAATAGGGAAAATATATACTGAGCAAATTCCTTTGTAGCTCAGGCACACTTTGCCAAACTACAGTACAAAGTTCCTCTGCTTGTTATGTTTCTCCACAAAAACATTTGCAAAAAAGACTAATCCACATGGTTAACTGTACTAAGTTGGTAAATCAGCCAATTCTATGTTTAACTTTCTAATTCTGAGTTTCTACACATGCTGAAGAAAGCTTAGCTGTCACAATTCATGGACCACAGTCAGAACCTGTAGCTTTTAAATGCTTTCTTATGCAGCTCCTGAGTTTTGGGCAGAGTTGCAATTTCAAGAGATCTATTCTCAGTGAAGTTGTGGATAAAATTTAACAGCCAAATTAATGCAAAGAAAAGGTAGCAGGTCAGGTAACTTGCAAAATAAATGCTTGGGAGCCCACATATTATTCTTTACACAGACAACTTTACTTGGAAGCACTTGTTTTTAACAATTCAAAACCACGTTACTATTTTTTATTGTAAGGGAGGCAGAGTTGGGCTCAGAGAGATTCAGGCTGAGAAGAACTGAAAGACTAGTTTTTACAGTAATGTATTCTGCTTCCTGGCTGCATCTGTCCTTAGGCCTTACTAAGGACACATAGAAAATGTTAAAACTCTCATTTGATGTGCAACATAGAGGTCTGGTCCTACATTTAGTTAACAGTATTCTGTTGGTGGTCACAGCCATGGTACCTTTGCCTTGATGTTTTAAGGTATCTCTGTAGCCACTGGAAAAATGAAAATTTTAATATTCTTCTTGGATATGATAGAAACATGAATACCAGAAGCTCTTGAAGCAGAACTCACCCTTCAACTTGTGGGTGGAAGCAATGGTTTCCTTGACTTCACAGCGTTGTTTAGTCAATAGATTTCCCCTTCAACCTCCACATACCCTAGAGAAGGGTGCCAAAAAGAATGAGACTTGGATTTCCCCAAACCTTCACATTTTATGGGACACGTAGGACAAAGACTGAGAACCATGGCTTCAGCTAAGCTTTTGGGTGTTCACATCCAGTGAGCGCTGCACCAGCACTCACTGGGTTAGGAGGATGAGGAAGACAAGAAGGAGATTGTGTGGGAGGTAGGCAGGCACTCCTCAGTCCATCACTATATACTTAGTGTTTTTAAGACCACTTATCACATGAAGTAACTCTAAAATAATGGATAGATTGCTCCAGGACATCCCTCAGCCTTTAAGAAAGTTTCAGGTGTTTCTTTTTCAGTCATGACTCATTACAAGATGTGAGCTGACACACAACAACTCCGTCTTTTTTTGCAGCCATCTTACTCTTACCCAGCCTTGTTTATTTAATGGTGTCTTAATCCAAGCTAATCACGTCCCTAGCAGCAAATTATGTTCTAAATGACAATGAATTATGTTAGCAGGAGGATAATCAGGGGAGAGCAATCCAATCACTTCTGTTTTTTTCAGCATACCTTAATCAAAAACAGCAAAGAAGATGAAGACACATTGCAGAGCACTACATGAGAGGAGTAAAGTATTACTGAACATACCTGGCCCTGCATAACCAAGCGTGATGACAGTGTAGGTCCCTGCCATCAGAGCTGTGCCTTCAGGTTTGCATTGACTTGAGGGCAAGTAACACAGGAATTTGTAGGAAATGGGGGGAGTGATGAGGAGGGGGTTGAAGGAGGGTGGCTGAGAAGTGTTAGCTGGATTTGAAAACAGGTTTAGGATCATGAATAAATCATAATTTATTAGTCCTGCACTAAGGATCTGCACTAGCCTTCAGAAAAGTCCTTGATGGGTCAGTACCACACTGAGTATGGCTGGGGCTGTGCAGGGTTCCCTTTACTGATCCAAAGAATGGAAACAGAGAGAGTACAGGGGGAGAAGCAGGATCAGTGTTTTAAGACTTGCAGCACCTCAGCAGATGCTGAGGACAAAGACACAGCACACTGCAGAGCTGCACAACCCCTTCTGTCCCCCAAGCTGTTCATCTTCCAGGGAAGCACAGTAGTCCGGATACTGAGTATTTATCAGCCTTTCCAATACCCCGACAGACAGGCCACATGTCAAACATGCTATTTACCAGGAAGCACTTTTATTGATTTTTTTGATAAGAAAGTAAAATATTGGCAAAGGTTTCTCTTACTCCTTATCATGAGCATCAAAACAGAGCAAATTTCATGCATTAGTCCCATACTTTTTTAGCAATAATGTAGAAAGCTTAAATAAATTCATTCATCTCTCAGCAGTGTTGCTTCTGGAATAGCTGCTTTGTAGCAGTTATTCAAGTGCTGGGAAGTGACAGATCAGCAGCCAAACAGCACAGCCAGTCCTGGCATTCAGAGGGGATTATTTGGGGCTAGAGAACTGCCCCGTGCAGAAACAGACACTAGCAACAATTTGCTAAACTGATATGTCCCGTCCCACAGTTGAAAAGAACCTGGGGACCCTTTCTCCGTCTGCCTGCACACAGCTCTCATTTGCTTCAGCCTGAATGATTCAAAAGTGTACTGATGAAAAAGAAGTACATTTTGTCTTCAACAGTTTCACATCTGCCACAAACACCATGAGAAAACAGGCTTCTCTGCAGTGGGAAAAAAACCTTAATGGACAGCTCTCTTTCAGTAAGCCTTAGGAAGAGAAAAATGCTCCTAAAAAGGCAGTAAATAAATTGAGATTCAGCCTAAGAGAATGCAGGCTGGTATGTTTTGGGGGGAGGGAGGAAAGGAAGCAGTACAAAGTAAAGAGGCACTTAGAGTCATGAAAAAAACCTGAGAATCAATAAACAGACTGGGGAACAGCGAACAAAATGCACTAGGATTGAAAATGAAACAAAAAAAAAATCCTCCAACCTTGGGGAATTTGTACTGCATATACAGCTGCAATGGCCAGGAAGAGAGAAATCAAGGGATCTAAAACTGTAGATGGCTGTGGCCAAAACTCCATGCATCTTTAATTCCCAACTTAAAAAGACCTGATATTTCCCATATCCTACCTTACGGCAAACTCTCTAGGGCTGAGATCACAGAATTACAGAATTGTTAGGATTGGAAGGGACCTCTGGAGATCCTCTAGTCCAACCCCCCTGTCAAGGCAGGGTCATCTGGAGCAGGTGGGTTTGGAATGTCTCCAGAGAGGGAGACTCCATGACCTCCCTGGGCACTCTGTGTCAGTGCTCTGCAACCCTCAAAGTGAAGAAGTTCTTCCTCATCTTGAGGTAAAACTTGTGTTTTAATTTATGGCCTTTACTTCTTGTCCTGTAGCTGGGCACCACTGAAAAGAAGCCAGCACCACCCTCTGACACCAGCCTTTGAGATGATGAGATCCCCTCTCTGTCTTTTCTTCTCTAGACTAAACAGGCTCAGCTTCCTCAGTCTCTCCTCATAAGAGAAATATTCCAGATCCCTCATTATCTTTTTGGCCTTCATTGGACTCTCTCCAGTAGCTCCTTGTCTGTCTTGTACTGAGGAGCCCAGAACTGGACACAGTATCAAACCCTAAAGAGTGTGGGTAGCTGTTTTCTGCCACTTTCAGGGGCTATGCCTGTCACATGGGGTGGGAAAGGGATATTACAAGAAAAAAGAGGCTTAGGAATTTGCTTTGGGAAGTGTATAACCATGATTTGTATACACTGAACACTCTCAGCACCACACCAAGGTTTCAACCAACACATGTAATGGAATATATTTATCTGCTTGTATTTCTTTCTTCAAAATGTGTTGCCATAAACCTACTAGGCTTCTTATATTTTGAGATTCTGTTTGTCTAAGACCCTCTCTTCCAGCTGGAGATGTGCTTTAAGCTTCAGGCTGAGCACGGGGACCACTGGCAGTAAAACCATATAGACCACTTCCATCAATGCCTGCTATCATGGTGAGGAGAAAAATAAGATAATCTCACCAGACACTGCTCATGTCATGAAAATGCACAGGCAAGAAGACAGAGCACATGGAAAACCTTGTCTCAGCACAAATGTCCTCCTCATTACTACAGGTTTCCTCCCACAGGGACTCCGGTTGCATTGCTGGTCCAGGGGGTGAGGTGGTATTTCTCTCATGGACAGCCAGTTGTGGATGTTTGAGGAGGTCTGGCCCACTCCAGTGGCAGTTTTCCCTGTGGGACTCCATGTATGACTGCAGTGAGTGGAAGCCAGAGCCTTCATGCTCAGGTTCTGATTTAGTCCTGGGGAGTGGGGAAGCACTGGAGCAAACCCAATGGGTTGCCCCTAGGCATGGGTCTTGCTCACTTTGAATCAATTTTCCCTCATCCTAACTCGCTCACTACAAGAATCTCCCCAACCTTGCAGCAGGCAGGTCTCTTGGTGCCTGCCCTGGGGACATTCGGGCAGTCATGTACCATGAACCCCTCTGAGTTTTGGGACCTGCTTTCTCTCAGGCATAGGTGTGGGACCCACATGCAGCTTGCCCTCCCTTGACAGGTAGCCCACTGCTGTATTTTTTTTCTGGAAAAGATGCCTGATCAAGAATCTTGCTCCAAGTCTGGTTTCCAGGAGAAAAAAAGCCCATGTGATTTTACCCTGTGCACGTATGAATGCCTGGATCTCCCTTACCCAGTTTTGAATCCATCAGTCCAGCTCACCCAGGATTGACCAAGGAGTTGGTATTTCCAACTGCACTTACCTGCTGGGCTAAGCAAACTTGGAGGTGGCACACAGCAGGGTACCTGCTGGAGCTTGGCTCAAGCCCCACGTGCACATTTCCTTCTCCTGGAAACCAGAACCTGGGCCTGGAGGAGATGGGGCACTGGCATTTGGCTGTGTTTTACTCTCATAGAAGGTGAGAGTAAATCTGTGGGACTCAAGAACACACAGGGATTCAAGACACAGCTAGAGATACCTGACTTCTGCAGGTATTGTGGGAACAGGCAGCCGAGTATTCGTGCTCTCCCCAGGGAGAAGACTGAAGCATGAGGTCATGCTTTGTTGGCAGGGAATCCTTATGCCATAGAAAATACTATGAGACAGACTCATAGTGCCCCAGCTTCAAGAAGAGCTGCAGCTGAAGCTTTCATTTCCTTAGATGTCGGAGTCAATCAACACCAAGATACAGATCTGTAGCAAACCATCCAGTCATTAGCTCTTTTACTTGCTACTTCCCATCTTCCCTACCCATTCCCCCAGCATGCTCTGCTAGCCCTCTCCATTTCTGGGCCATAAAGCTTAAGAGGGAAGTATCTGCATAAAATAATAAATTTTATAGTTTGCAGTTATGTTCTCCCCTGCATATCTTCACATCTGCCACAGGTTTTTCTCAAGGCCTCAGCTCCACAGCCAGGGCTCTCATATCCCCAAGGATGTAAATCTGAAATCACAAAATGATCTCATGCATTTTTCTTTGCTCTGGTTTCAATCTCCCTCCTCTTTTCCAGCATATTTCCAATGTACAAAGCATGCTTTCCAGTGTTCATTTTCTAGTTCCATTTTAGCATATTCTCTCTTCTTGCTCTTTCTTTTTGTCTTTCCTTTGTCTACCAGTCCTCCTTTCCTCCTTCTGTCCTATTTCAAAATCTTCCTATGAGCCAAGCCTACTATCTCTAAAGAGTAATGCTGTCAACTTTAATAGAAGCTGGATTAACTCCCATGGCTTTGTTCCCATCTTTTTTTCCCCTGCATCCTCTGTCTGTTCCCTCTCATCCCAGCTCCTGCCTCCATCTTCTCTGAAAATTACTTGAACTTTTCTTTCCATTGCTTACCACACACCCTTCTGCTCCAGCCCCTCCTTAAGTCTTTCCTGCTCTTTTCCATCTATCCATCTCAAGGCAAACAATCTGCCTAATCTATTATCTCACCAGCTACTGAGTGCTCCAGTCCACACCCACCACTCTTGTGAGCACCCAATGCATATTAACATTAGGATCTCTCTCTTATTCCATCCTCTTTCCTTCCTAAACTGTGCTGAAAAGTCTGGTGTGTGGGTTTTTTCAGTAATTCTGCCTCTTCCTCCCCTGCCCCTCCCTAGCTCTCCTGAAGAAACAGAAAGCCAGAAATGGCAGCTACAGAAAACCAGAGTTAGCATTTAACCTGTTAAATACAGGAGAGCTTTACTGCCTCTCTTTCTCCCCCAAAAGAGGACATGAGGTTCGATGTAATGTCATCCATGTCAGTGGAAAGACTGAAATTTAACTCCCCAGGAGCAGGAACAGACCCCAGGGGAGAAGAGAGATTGACAGGGGACGTATAAAAAACCAGAACTGGATGGGAGAGAGGATTGCAGAAGACAGGGGAATGAAAGAGGATATTAGAGGGAGCCCATGCTACCTGAAACATGATCTTCTCCCTTGTAATCAGGATCTCCTTTGAAATCTGCATTTCACTAAAAGAAATTGGCACTTCCTTGGGGGGTTATTCTGGGAGGCTGACCTAGACATTAGGGTAAAGGAGGATCCACCCGTTGTGATCTCAGCTGTTTCTTTCTCATAGTTCATAAGAAAGTAATTTTCCCACAGCCACTGCTTCTCCCAAACATCTGTGCTATTCTGGGAAATAAAACTGAAATGGGCAACTTTGTGCTTCACCCAAACTAAATCACAGAAGAAGTACAAGCAGGTCTAGAAGGGATTCAGTAGCCCTGACAATAGCAAAAAGGAATGGATCCTGCTCCTGTCTGTCCCCAAAACCAGGAGAAGACAGTATGAGACCTTCACTGGAGTACCTAGTCTTTCTGTGTGGCCAGGAAGGAGAGGAAACAGGAATCAGCAAGAAGGGTGGAGAGATATGAGCTTCTCCTATTCTTTTCCTAAATGTGAGTGAGAAGAGGAGACAGGAAGCAAGGATGAAAGCCTCTTCTAGGTCTTTTGGGGTTATGAAACATCCACCTGGGAAAAGCAGTAATGTTTAGGGTAGGGTGCTGGGAGCAACATGGGGAGCAGAGGACTAAACTTAGCCCTGTGGTTCAGAGATTTCTGCAGTGCCGCTGTGGAAGGGGGTCAAAGGTGGAATAAATCTACATACGTGTTTTAGAAAGCATGCTTCCAGCCCTGGAAGCCTGGCTAGGCTGCTGCAGGGAAGCACTTCTGCCTAAGTGCCCATTTGCTAAATGCAAAAAAAAGCAGGCAGGTAAACCACCCCAAGTTGCCAAACAGCTTCTCTAAGAAGGAAAAGGAAAGAGAGAGGAAGAAAGAGAATATGTAGAAAGAGAAAGAAAGAGAATGTGCAGAAGGAGAAAGAAAGAAAGAAAGAAAAACAGGGTCATAAAAAATTTAATTCAAAATCTATTAATGCACCAAAATTCAAATCAGCTATGCTATTTTAAATAAATTGTGTAAGTAAGTTAGAACTGCCTTGACTCACCCTTATCTAGCCACCACAGTTCTTTCAGTGCATCAGCAGTAAATTATGTGTATTTACCATTATTTTCTTGCAATCAGATGGAAATAACGAAAAACTCTGTTCATATGCTACTCACCATTTCCCCTCTCTTGATTACTCAAACTTTTTACTCCGGGTAGTGCTGTTAGCAGCTCTTTCTGCCATATTGAGGCTTTGCTGCCTCATGTCCCAGTCTCAGTCCATAACATTGATTTAATATAATGTGTCTTTCCACAAACTTCCATACATGCAGGGAAATACCTGCAGGAAGGAAAAGACAATAATTCTATGTTCATTCAGATGCATTACAATCCCAAAAGAAGAACTGGAAACTTGTTTGCAAAAATCAGTAGACTTGAAAAACAGCAGTGCATATTTTGTGAAGAAAGGTAATGATGTTGATTGTCACTTGAAAGAAAAGGATTGCAGTATAAATAATGCAAGAGGGAAGGAAGAGGTAATGGACAAAAATAACATATTATTGGTCAAAATCAATAACAATCATCATACAGTCTTTATGAGAACCTATCATCCTTGAATAGGTGAAGGCTAAGGAGTGTACCTCAGTAGCCTAAAAATCAGAATGTTAAAGAGAAGTAAGGCAGACTATGTTTTTACCACTTGTCAAATAAAACACAACATATTTCTGAGTAACTAAGGCAGTATGTTTGCTGGCAAAGTCCACAGTGTGTAATACTGTCATCTGTATATTGGGGGAACTCGGATCTGCCAATTCAGAGAAAGAGTGGCTCCCTAGAAATTAGTCATTTCATCTGATTAGTAACGAAAGGACTGTTTTTTCTCTCCTTAAGGAATGTTTCCCCTTTTTGGGTCAGTTTCCCGGGCAATCTCCACACATCAATGTGAAGAGCTTGTGCCCAACAGTTCTGGCGACTGTCTGTGTCAGAGAGCACAATTTAGGAGGCATCCTCACAAAAACCTTTACCTGAAAAATCCCTCAAAAGGCACAGAGATTAGCTTTTCCCTAGTGCCCAGAAACTGCCTTTTGCTGCAGTGTACCAAGATGATACATCATGCACCATGTTCTTGGTTCTTTTCTTTCCCTCTGTAAGAACATCTTGATTTCCTAGAGGAAACTGAAGGATGTTTATGTGCCCTCACACATCCATGAAACTCACAAATAACAGAAAAGGTCTTTAAAATGCATTTGTGTTTCCTTTGCAGAGAAAATTGAGAGGACTGAGGTCAAAGGTGATTCATCATCTCTCCCACATTAATCAATGTGATGAGCCATCTATACTCAGCTTTGCTTCACATCCTTTGGTATTCTGGTTCCTAAACACTTACGTTGGCTACCTTGAGGCTGGAGCAAAGGTGGCCCGCTCTCCTTCCTCTAAAGACAGTTTAGAAAAGGGAAGACACTGCTGTACAACAGGAAGGATGACTTAGCAGTAAATGCTTGGACAGCATGAGTCATGCTGCTTTTATAGGAAGGGGCTTTTACCACACACTGGAGAAGAACCACGTTCCCTTTCTCTAATTCAAGATACTGTCTCTGCCATGCACTGTCCCAGCACGTGACATTCAGGATAACTGAGTGGAAGGAAGACAGTGTATAGCTTAGCCAACAGAGAATGAACTATCAAGCACCAAAGGTAGTCACATTGTGTTCCCCACAATATGCTCTGACAGTCCACAGACAGCTGGTTGGTCATATGGTGCCAGTCTCTCTTCCCTGCTTCTAGCTGCTACATGATATTAAAAGGAGCAGGAAGGAAGGGAAATCCCTTCTTAAAATCATGTATACAAACAATAGCTGCATCAATGCAGATGGAAGGGGATCTTGTCCAAAACACACAATCAGAAGCAGCAGGTGCCTCAGAGTCTGACAGTCAGTCTCTACTGAGCCTAGGCTTTCACAGAGAAAACCATTGCACCTGGAGATGTTCCCTGACCACTGAGTCAGGGGAGGAGGAGGAAGGAGTTGGTGTGGTAGCCCCTGAAGCCCAGCCCTTGATGCAGAGGGCTCCCACTGCCATCAATATCAACAACATCCTTACCCTGTGTGACTGTGTGATTCAGCCCACGGGTCAGTGCCTTTAGACACGTTTCTGATGGGAACTCTTTCCCAGAATTTTCTGAGTAAGTCATTACACACATGCAGACCAAGAGGGCACTGTGGACATCAAGGCGCCTTTCCCATCCTACGTGGTGACTCCAAGTCAGATTAGGGCACAGTGAACAACATTCTCCCCTACTTCCACATTCTGTGTGAAGGAAAGCTGGGCAGGAAAGCTGTCCAGGGTCACGTAGCCTTCCAGAGCAGCTCCCTGGCCTGTGCAACAGCTATGGGCCTGCAAAGCACATCAGGGCTCAGCACATCCATGTAGGCACTGCTCCAGGTCTCAGATCTGGTAAAGCATGCAAAGGCAGAAAAAACCCCATTTAATTTCAAAATATAAAGCTTTTTGCATTGTTCTCTTCATCCAGCAAACCACGACAGTGCAAAGGAACACGGGTATTTGTGCTTTCACACTGGAACCCTCTAAAATGTTGTTTATAGCCTTACAAAAGTACCTTATTCTTGCAAGCAATGAACTGAGCTCTTTCAGAAGGAGCTCACATACTAGGCAAGACTGACTTTGGGAGGAACTCCTTCAGGCTGCAGGATCACTGTGGATTAGCATCATTGTGCCCTACAGCAGATTCCTTTCTGCTTCTCCTTCTCATGAAGGCAGCATCTTCTGGCAAACTCAACAGGCATTCTCTCCTCCTCTTTCCTGATGGTACAGGCTCCTGCCTGCAACCTCCTGAGTTTTCCAGATGGCTGCTCTAAGAGCAGGGAAGGAAAAGAGGACAAGAGTTGGAGCAGGGCATGGCAAGACTTCAGTGCCACAGGGAGGGCACGAGAGGGAGGCTGGCTGGGAAAGCCATCAGCACATAGTGCTACCTACCCAGTGGAGAGAATTAGGCAAAATTTGTTTGGAGAAGTCGCCTTCCGTGGCTCTTCATCCGTGATGGCTGCAGCAACAGCAACAGAAAATTTTGCCTTACACACCAATGTAGAGGCAAGAGAAGGAGTCTGGTTGTTCCTGTAGCACAGTCTGTTCCTACCTCCTGCAGAAAGCGAGCTGAGCCAGAAGAGAGAACTGTTCCGAAATCTGTACTCCCCTAAACCACAGCACCCAAGAGAAAAGGTTTTAGCCTTAGTAGTGGTTTCACATCATGTCTGCTGAGAAGGGCTTCCCACAAAATACTCTGCCTTTTTATCCAGTGGCAGCTTTGAGAGCTAGCAGAGACCTTATTTTCAATCCTCCAAGTAGCTTCAAGTTCACCTTTAAGAGTTGTTCCAGTCCCTTCAGGAGCAACCTGCTCTCCTGGCTCTCAGTCTTCTGGTCGCATGCCTTATTTTGCATGGTATTCTTTAATTAGAGAACAAGAGACACCTTGTGCTCAGAGCACTCTCAGGGAGGGCAAGTCCCAGGCTCCCATCCCTCCATCAAGGCCTGGAACTTGGCATGTGTCAGTGCCTGCAGACAAGACAAGCCAGGGTTCCTGTTGCCCTTTTCTCTTTCCCTCACATGCAATCCAAACATATTAAAGGCTTTCATATCAAGCAAAATTGCTACCATGGTGTACTCAGCATCACTGTCCCATGGAATCTTGTAGGTGTTCTCCAGGAAGCTGGGATGCAGCACTTCACAGTGGCTTCCCCTCCCTGGGAAGCCTCCCGGCAGCCAGGGCAGGGCAGCACCATCCCTGTGGGCTGTGCTCTGAAGGAGCTGAGTGTCTTGCTCTTGAAGGTTGTGTGGAAGCATCTCTCCTTGGTGATGGCTGCTGCGAGGGGACAGAGGCATCCAAGAGGCAGAGGGATGAGGTGTAACCAGCCCGGTCTCCTCAGTGCTTGCACCAAGTGGTTCGTGCTGCCCCGCTGATTCCGGTTCCCAGCTTCACAGGAGGGTGGAACGAGGAGCCGGCACTGCCTCCTCAGGGACTTCAGGCTCTGGCACAAGGAGCCTGGCAGCGAGGTGGCACACCAGTGCCGTGCCCAAGTCCTGCCTGGGATCTCAGCCCCAAGCAGCTGCCAGTTTCAGTGATACTGAAACTCATCAGCATACAAACATCTTTTGAAGATGGAACTCAGATGACACTTTCACAACGCACTTATTCCAATCTATTCGGAATTGGCTGCCAAGAGGGGAGGTCCCACTCTGCCCCCTGGCAGCATGGTCCCAACCCTTCCTCCACACCAGCCCGCAGCTAATGCAGCTACACCTTCTGCTGAATGAGGGAGTTAGTACAGCTAAAAGCTTTTTTCCTCTGCTAATTTTCATCTGGATCAGCTCCCTGAGTCTGGTGACTCCATTGCTCTGTGAGTGTTGCTGCCAGCACAACAGAACTGGAGAGTTCATGTGGCTGGTGTAGGGGCTTGGGGACAGGACAGGACCTGCCCTCTTGGTGCTCCACAGGCTTGAACCAGTCAAGAAATAGTCACTGCTGGGTCTTAAAATAAATAGCTCTTTGAAAATATTGTAAAATATTCTTAGTTTGTTTTTTAAAACTAAGGCTTACCTGACTGTATTCACCTAGATGAGGAATTATTTTAGTCTTTGCTAAATACCATACATATTTTTCATTAAAACCAGGCTTCTCAACTTCTTTAAATGAGACTTTTTTTTTTTTCTTGCATCGCACTGAACTTGGATACAAAAGCCAACATGAGAAATGCAAAGGCCATGATCTGCCAGCTCCCTTGCTTTTCCTTGTTGCTGTTCAGGTTCACTATGGGGTGCATTTTCTTCTCAGTGTGAGTGTGATGCTACAGTTAATACAAATGGGCACGTCAAAAGATGAGCACTGCACACATTAGCAACAGAAACCAGCTTTCTACATTGTTGGTTCTGCCTTCAAAACATATATTTAGGTGCTCCAATATTTCTCAAAGTATGGATTGGTGATCAGCTATCACTACTAAAACATTTTCAAAAAAAAGTGCCTCCACATGAAAAATAACAGGTTAATAAAAGGAGCCAGGTTTAATTACACAATTCAAACAAGAAAATATAATGAAATCACCTAACACACTGTTACTACTAATTACAGCTCAAAACTGAGACCTTTACAGATGACGAAATGAGCTTGGTTTACTAGGAATTTCAGGAAGGAGAAGTCTCAGAGAGGTGGGAAAAGGAATTGGGAAGGACATATATTGGTTATGGGGTGAGAAAACTCCCCATTGTCATTCTCCCTTCCCAACACAGTACAACCTGGAGTAAATCCCTGAAGGAAAGGTTCACCTTCCATCCCTCTCCCTGTTCTAACACATGTGCCAATGGCCAAAAAGAAATCCCAAAGCAAGGGAGCTGCTGCGCTGTACTCTGAATCATGGCTTTAGGCACTCTGCCTGTCTTCTCAGTTAAAATACAGATGAAAAGGGAGATGCACTTAAAAAGGCTCAACTATTCTTAAGTGGTGTGTCTGTGCCTGTGGGACATCAACTCTGTTGTTTGTAACCCAAAGCTGCTCAGGTAAAACAGGCCAGAACAATAAGAAATAATTATATTAGAATAAGATGAATGTAGATATAAATCTACATCCAGATATAAATCTACATGTAGATATGAATCAGATGGATGTAGATAAAAAGATATAACTGATACTATGACAAACCTTACAAATATCATAAGGTAAGCTCATTTACTGTTTTGTTATTTAATACAGAGACACCTGCTTTCTCTGTAAGTTCTTCAAGATTCTGTGTCATCCCTTCCTGAACAAAATCCAAAAGCACAAAAACTAAAAGGTGTTTTCCTCATTCCACCATTCCAGATCAAATATGTACAAGTATGTTTGAACAGGGAAGGAATATTACTTTTTACAAAGAGTGGCAATTCTGGCAGTTGGCTACCAACAAAAAGATATACAATTACTGCCCTCCTATTTGCAAATTTCCTTTTGGAATAGAGTTTATAACTTCATTCCTCAAAATTAATTTTGACCCAAACTTGTCATACAAGTCTGTGGTCTGAAACAAAAAATTATTTTGCGACATTAGAACTAATGCATTCAGGTATTTCTGCTTGCTTAGAGGCGACAACAACAAATAATAGAAAAATGCATGCAAAGCTGGAGCCACTTTTGCAATGCCCACCCGGATTGCACTCCCCTCAGATTTTATGGCAGGTTATAACCGATCGTGCTCTTCTTTTTTCCCCTGTGAGAGTCATTACTTAAGATCTTCGGAAGCAACTGCCGTCATCTACATGAAATTGTGCGAGGCATTTGACGTTGTCCTACATGACATCCTTGTCTCTAAACTGGAGAGACATGGGTTTGATGGGTGCACAACTCTGTGGATAAGGAATTGGCTCAATGGTTGCACTCAAAAGGTTGTGGTCAACAGCTCGATGTCCAAGTGGAGAGCAGTGACGAGTGACATCCCTCAGGGGTGGGTATCGGGAGCAGCACTGTTTAACATCTTTGTCAGTGACATGGACAGTGGGACTGAGGCTCCCTCAGCAAGTTTGCTGATGGCACTAAGCTGTGTGGTGTGATCAGCTCACTGGAGGGAAGGGATGACATCCAGAGGGACTGGAACAGGCTGGAGAGGTGAACCTGTGCAAACCTCATGAAGTTCAACAAGGCCAAGGGCATGGTGCTGCAGCTGGGTTGGGGCAATTCCAGGCACAGATACAGGCTGGGTGGAGAACAGAGAATTGAGAGCAGCTCTGAGGAGAAGGACTTGGGGTTGCTGCAGGATGAGAAGCTCAACATGACCTGTCAGTGTGCACTCACAGCCCAGAAAGCCAAACATATCCTGGGCTGCACCAAGAGATACAGGTCAAGGGAGGTGATTCTCCCCCTCTACTCTGTTCTTGTGGGACTCCATCTGGAGTACTGTGTCCAGCTCTGGGGCCCCCTACACAGGAAGGATGTGGATCTGTTGGAGTGAGTCCAGAGGAGGTCACAAAGATGATAGAGGGCTGGAGCACCTCTCCTGTGAAGAAAGGCTGTGAGAGGGATGGGGTTAATCAACCTGAGAAGAGAAGGCTCCACAGAGACCTTAAAGCACCTTCCAGTACCTAAAGCAAGCTACAAGAAAGCTGGAGAGGGACTTCTGACAAGAGCACGTAATGATAGGACAAGGAGAAATGGTTTTAAATTGAAAGAGAATAGGTTTAGATATTAGGAAGAAATTCTGTACTGTGAGCATGGTGAGGTAGTGAAACAGGTTGCCTAGAGAAGTTGTGGATGTCCCATCCCTGGAAGTGTTCAGGGCTAGGTTGGAAGGGGCTTGGAGCACCCTGATCTAGAGGAAGGCGCCTCTGCCCATGGCAGGGGTTTTGAAGTACATGATCTTTAAGGTCTCTTCCTACCCAAACCATTCTGTTTCTATGATCTTTGAGTTTTTCAGAATATAGTAGCTAGCATGCTGTTACCTATAGATAAATAATAAAAGGATAAAATGCTTAAAGATATGAATTATAAAAAGCAATACTTCCAGTCAAACTCCTCCCTTACTCTGGGCTTCAGGGAAATAAGTCAGTAGGGGAAAACTGCTGCAGATTTTTCCACAGAGATTAGCTGTGTAATAAATCCATAGGTACAAAAAGGAGACACTTTCCCCTTCTTTTTTTTTTTCTTTTTGTTTTTCTGGTAGAACAGGGTGCTGAGCTTAAGTCCATGATAATAAAATCCTAATACAACTTTCTCTCTGACCACTAAAATTGGAGCATTTTTCAGTGAAGTCAATCTTCTGATGACTCATGTTGTCTTGGTGCAAGAGCCTGGGCAGGGGGGAGGGACACAAACAACAAAACACAGCTATCTTGATCTATTTAAAACCCTCTGCAAGAAAAAGCTTTCAGAGGGAAAGTAGGAAGATCACAACCTAGCCCGACTCAGCCTCATCTGCTTCCACCAAGTACTGATCAGCCTGTGATTCTTGTTCTTGCCATGGAACTCACACCCAACACCTTACATGCCTTACTCTATCTAGAGTCTGTTTCACTTAAATGAGCTAAAAATGACAACTGCTTCTCACAGGGCATGTAAATATGCCTGGTTTGAGCACAGCTGCGGTAGTTTGGCAAGTTGTCTTTTTGTCTGTGTGTGGCTTGGAAATAAAGTCACTTATCAAAGTATCTGAGATCGTTAGGATACTTTTTATATTAGACTGCTGTCATTTGCCATTATCACTTAAAAGTATCAGAATCACTTTATCAGAGCAGACTAAAGGGTTGCTGAACTCTGTATTTAATTGAGAGCCCTTAAAATGGTCCAGTCCTTCAAAAGGAAATGCAACTCCTAATCGTTTTATATAGCGCTGCTCATGGAAATTTTTCCCAATTCAGCATCTAACAAACAAAATCTGCATTAAGACTCTGCAATCTCATCTTTGTTTACTGCAATGTCAGGAGCCAGCATTTATGTAATTGCCTGACCATCCCACCTTTTAGGCCAAATTGTTTTCCACAACAGCCAGCAGCAAAGTCCCATCCCTTGCCCTTTGCATGAGAAATACATCCCTGGTTTTATCTGTTTTTGCCTTCCCCCTGCATTACAAGATCACTTTCCTGATCCCAAGAGCCTCAATCCTCTCCCATGACCTTGAAAAGGGGGAATCCTAAAGCAGCTCCCAGGTGGGAGGTGGCAGAGTCTCCAGCTGGTGTGAGTCTCAGCAGGTTTTGCTGCAGCTGAGTTGGGATTACCGGGGCTGCTGCCAGCCCAGCGGCTGGGCCCCCACATGGGAGCCACGTGCAGTTCAGCAACTGCAGCTTAGTCAGAGGGAAGGCAAACCTTTGAGTCACAGTATCCTCCTACTTCTGTTCCCAGAGCTTTACTTGTAAGGAAATGCCACCTTTGCTGCCCAGCAGTGCTAGTTTTCAGCTGCTCTTCCACCAAAACTTTTATCTTGTATTCTTTTTTTTGAATGCAAAGGGGATGGATGCAACACTCGTGGCGATACCGCACTAATGTAATATTATTCTGACGTTACTCATAGTCTAGATCAGCATCACATTGTCTCTTGTGCAACATTTAAACAGTATTGTCTAAATCCATACCAGGAGAAGTTACTGGGAGATCAAAAGGAGCGAGGGTGAAACTGCATTAGCTGCTTTTGTCTGAGGTTTCACTGGCGCTCCTGAGCAGAGGTTGTAATGTGGTTTTCAGCCGACTGGGCGCAAGGCAGAAGGGAGCCACGCAGCAGAACAGGTTCTCCCTCTCACCCTTGTCTTCAGGAGAACAAAACTTTACCATCCAGCACAGGGCACCACATCTTTTGCCTTGCATTTGTTCAGCCACGGAAAGATTGGCAAGCTGATGTGTTAGGAAACCAGGGTAATCCCTCTCCTTGTTGCTGACTTTTTTCCTGGCATCTCCCCAAGAAGGGAGGGGAACAGAATTAAAAACATTACAAAAAGAACAAGCATCGCCAAACTAAAAATCACCCAGCCTTCTAAAGTTCTTCTTTACCCTAGAAGGGAAAACCTTCTAAAATATGTATTGTTAAACATAATGTAGGCTGATTGTTTTAACTTATACAAACATCTGCCAACTAGTACCATGTCTGGAGAGCTCATGCTTTACTACAATGTCCTAACAGTTGGGCTGAAAAATAAAGTGCTACAAAACATCTGAATTTAGGCAAAAATATGAATTTAGGCTGAGAGAAGATTTTTTTCTATTTTTAAAAGAAAAAACAAACAAACCCAACACCACCAAACGAGCACTAAATCTGAGAATAATAATATGAAGTGACATCTCAGTACAAGGAGATGTCTACGAATTTGGTATTTCAGTCCCTGAGAAGAGAACTTAGGTTATGGAAGGATGTACGTATTTATTAAATAGTTATCCTCTGTTTTATGTACACGTCATATTGCAATCAGTAAGTACACTTTAATATTAGAACTTAATATTAGAACAATATAGACACCCAATTCTGAGGTATTTACTTCAGGAAATAAAAAAAAAAAAAACATAGAGAAAATCAGTACAATGTGGATAACATAAACCTGATTAATTCCTGGTATCCAAGGAGGATTACAGAGGAAAGAAATGCAAGAGGTGGGGGAGGCAAGTATCCCAGACCTATTTAGAAAGAGGAAAAAAGAACTCCCCACAGTACATTAAGACACTTCCTGAAAAAAAGCAAGAGTCATTCCTAGGCTTTGCTCCAACTTCCATGAATTGCTGCCTGCAGAGTAACCATGACTCGATCCTTAGATTCTGTTAAAAGAGGCACTGACCTTCAAGTCAGCACTCAAACAGAGCAACTGTACTGTCTGCTGGGAACAGCTTACCAAAACTCAGGCCATGTATGGTGCAGTTAATACAGGCATTTGTACATTTTAGGTATGCTGAGTTATCATCACTGCCTAATTGTTCCCTTTGTGGGGGGAAAAAAAGCAAGCCACAAAACCCCCTTTCTTGAATATGCAGATTTCTGTGTCTAGTAAGGCAGCTCGGAAATAACTTAGAACAACAGAAGAATTCCAGATGTTAAAAATATCATTTAATTAAAGAAACATAAATCATACCAAAAGTTTAAGTCACTCTTAGTTAATACATTTGCATTTATTTTAGAATATACTCTACATCTGAGTAAAAAAGGTTTAAATAAACTCCAGTACATGTACAACCGTGGGACCCGCAATCTGTCCCGCAACAGAGGGATGCTCCTTAGCCCACTGGGTTCCCTCCGGGGTAACAGAAGCAATTTAGTGCCAGTTTCGTTATGTTCATCGGCTTGGGTTGAGCCTCCTTATCAGCCAGCCACACCACCACCTCGTACACGTAGGTGTTCAGCCTCCCCGCCCGGGCGGGCACAGCAACTGCTCGCCCCGGACCGTACAGTGAAAAAACCACGGAGGGGGTCAAAATAATTAATAAACTAGTATTGATTAATTTACATCTCTCTCTCGCTTGTGCGTTGGTAGAAAACCTGCTGCAGTCCTGGGAG
>NW_021940813.1:4760539-4887052 GCF_001715985.3 Manacus vitellinus
GACGCTGCTCCCCGCAGCCCCTGTGAGACCCCGGTGCCGCCCAAACTCCAACCCGAAGGCTGGAGGCCGCTTCCCTGTGTGAGGGATGGGGCCGCAGGCAGCTCGTGCGCTGAAAATACTTGTGGTTAAGCAATAGCCAGAGATATGGGCTGGTATAAAATTATGAGCTGTTCGCAGATAATTCACTACGGAGAAAATAAAAAAAATAATCTCACCAAGCCAGAAAATTGGCCACGACTTATATTTGCATCTGTATACATGCGGTGTGTCGTTAATACACCATTAACGGTTTTGCTGCCTTTAATTGAAATACAGCCTGCACTGAACGTTCAATAAATTGGAAAAAGCAATAAATCTTTAGAAACAAGGGGAATTGGTTTATTGTTCAACTTTCCAAATTAAAACAAAACAATTAACCATCTGAACAAATTAAAACTGAAGCCTTTTACCTGAGGTTACAGCATGCTGGCTGGCCAGGAGGAACAGTTGACAGAGATAACCCAGCTTGGAGCTGCAAGCACTTGTGTCTTCGGTGCAATGATACGACTAATACAAATTATGGACGGAGCACAAAATAATTTTCACCAACACCTACTCTCTTTGTTTCCCAAAATGTATAGCCACATGGTCTGCTTCCACCTTTGGGTGTAAATGTTTCCTTATTTTAGTGTATCACTAGTGCAGTGCTGTAGCCTGTGCAGGCATGTGCCTCACCCATTTGGCTGAGACAGATCATACTCAAGTCAAACTTAACAGCATAAGGTAAGGCAAGGGGCTTTTCTTGTTTTTTTTTAAACTTCCTTATGTTCTGATAAATTTTGATATGTAGTGTAACTGTCTCTGGTACATATAATGTATATCATTAACACAAACCTGAGTAGGTTTGATTGCTCTTTGGTTAAAATGAAATAAAGGAGCACATATTCCTAACTTTGGTGGTATGTAATTGCCATGGCTGTGCACACAAGAGAAAAAGACATGGCACTTTTTTTTTCCACTCCTCTTAAGAAAAGATGATCCCATTTAAGGCACAAACTTTTATATGCAAGTGGCACTTGTTTAAAATGCTTGCTCTTTAGAATTATCTGGTTATCGTGGCCTGGAAGGGGAATCAGCTGGAAACCCTTTATCTCGTGTCCTGAGCAATGAGAAAGCTGCATATTCACTATCTGGCAGTCCAAGAAGGTGTAAACATGTACTTTTTCCCAGTACAGGGTCCTGGATAAGGAAAACAATACAACAACATGAAACAGTAGACTTTCTCCAGCACCTCAACTGGATGGAGCACTCCTAATGTACAAGCTCAGCAGCGTTGGGGTGAAAACACCTCTCTGCCTGAATAGATTTGGTGCCATTATTCAGGAAAGCATAGGTCACATATAAGTTACTATATTATTTAAAACCATTTGATTTTCTCTGTAATGAATGAGATCTGGCGATGTTCAGCTCTTTCTGGACAAGAGCCTTCTTCCTTTCTTCTTCCTGAAGAATAACAGGGACGAACTATAGTTATTACTATTTAGCTGTTACTGAGCTATTACCAGCATGAACTGTTTCACTCAGCTGTACACCAGTCTTTAGCTCCAGTAGCACTGAGGTTGCTGTCCCAGTGCTACAAAGGTTGGCTGTAGGATCAGTGCTGTTAGTGGCCTGTTTCCTCTGGCAACATTAGCAGCTGTGCAGTGTTTTTCAAGAAAAGACAGATGATTCTGTCAACTTGCGTGGGTTTTCATACCATTTGCAAGGCCTATCTAATTTCTCTCTGCAGTGGCAACAAGATAACTAAATGTCTTTGTTCACAGTTTTCCCAAGACACATGCTGGCACAAAAGAAGTGCCCCTGGCACACTGCAGACCAGCAATGGCTACACTTTGGGAGATAGGAAGTTGTTCTGCTGCACAGTGTTTGCAAAATAAGATAAGATCTTGTGTGGGCAAAAAGTGATAAATATGTGCAAATATTTAGCGTTGCATTCTGCAGCCTGGGAACACCATTTGGGCCAGCCTTGTAAGAGCAGCATCTCTTGGGAATTTCACTTCCTCTCATAATCTGTTGTCAATGTGACACAGCAGATTAGAGTTCAACCTTGGAAACTGTGAGTTGTTTCCTTCTATTCCTATTTGACACACATTTTTGCTCGAACTTGTGAACTGCTTCCATCGTTTTTGGGAAGCAGTACAGATGCATGCATTTAACACTTCTTTCTCTTTCTGAAACCAAGTCCAGTTGTACCAAACTCTGAACTGAGGAAAGCCTTCATTCCTCATCCAGAAGGAATGTATGTAAATTTATCATCTTAATTGATGCCTCTCCATGAGTTTCATATAATCAGCCCTTGTAGCTTAACATGCTAATGAACAGGGTAAGTAGAAACCTAATATGTTAAAGGAATGCAGACCAATTTGTCTGAGTCCTGCTGAGACCTGCAGTGTAAGTTTTTCAAAGACTTACTCATCTTTGTCCTATCTTTCACTCAGCCACCTTTTACAGCTATTTCTGTTGGTCCTCTGTGAGCAGAGCTATTCTCCAAAGTGGACAGAAACCTCTGTGAGGATGTGCAGAGGGGTCAGGAATAGAATGCTTGGAGAAGGCAGCGGTGGTGGCAAATCCCTCTTCCCTTTGGCACACGTGCAAATCTGGGCGAGACCTCACATTGCCAGAAGCCACACAACAAGGGCTCTGCAGCGTCATGTCTCAGCACAGCACAGCAGTGTTTTGTGTGCAGGGTGACAAGTGTGGGAGTCCAGTGGGACCTCTGCTGGGACTGGTATCAGGGAGCAGTGCTGGGCAGGGAGGTGGCCATCTCAGGCAGCTCCTGTGAAGCCCCTCCGAGCCTCCTGGCTCTGCAGTTTGCACCCGGGTCTCTCTAGACCTGTCAAGTCCTTGCTTCCTCAGAAGCTTTCCTGGAAATAATTACATGTACAGCTTAAATCTATTTGCCAGTTACTGTGTGTTTTCAGCTAGCTAGCACTACGAGATCGAAACAGGCGCTCCCTCCTTAAAGGAGCCGATGGGATAAATGCTGCCACAGATTGTTCGCATGGTATGTGCATAGCATCCCTCTCCCCTACCTTTTACCAGCCTCATCCATCTTCTCTGGAAGCTGGTCGAAGCAGGCACTGTGCTGTGCAGTGCCCAGGACAGCAGCAGCCCTTTTCAAATGGCTCCTTAGTGCTGCCATAATAAGCCTGATAAATAAAACATGGCTTGCAGACACGGATTTACTGGAGAGGGCTAAGGGGGCTGTAGCTCCCTCATTAGTATCTCCCGGTGCAGCATGTGTGCTCCTCATTATGTGGCACAGTGGCGGTTGTCTAGTCATCCACGCTGAGGCTGCAGCCACTCCAAGGATGCACCAGGGATCCCAAGGATTCTTTTTTTTTTCTCCTGTGTTAATAATAGGAATTTACAAGATGGAAAAAAAAAAAGAGGAATGAAGAGGATGAAGGGGGGATAGATTGTAACCGTGTCTGATTTTCTCTCCCTTGCACCTCTATAAGTCAGCAGCAAATGCAGGGAAATCCATATAGCCGTGCTAATATGGAATTGGCGCGAGTAGGATCGAGACCTCTGGACTGCATGAACTCTTATTTTTGGGGAGCTTTGTTTCTGTTCAGTCTAAAATGCTGCTTCTAAACTCATGGCCAAAGTATAAACTTTATCATCTCCCTCGCAGTTTTTGTCTTCTGTTCAAGGGAAAAGAAACAATTTGGCTGATTTCAAGTCCTTTAAAGCTGGGGACTCAGGAATCTGGGTTAATCTGAACAGGGTTTGTGGAGGTTTGATCCAGCTTTTCTTTCCGGCCACCACTTAAATCCCTCCTACCTCCCGCATACAAGTTACAACTGCATCATCGTAGTAACCCTGTGACCAAGAGGCATGAGAGTCTCCTCTGAGACTGTAATCTCACTCTAAACAGCTCTCTGGCGGGTGCTCGTGAGTGGCGATACATCATGCAATTTTCTCCTTTAGAGGCTTGCGGTGTCATCTCCACCGTGATCCCTGCCCTTCTTGGCCAGTGCTGGGAAGCCAGAGACCAAGGCCAGCCTGGGAGCATGTTCCTGGAGCAGCACAGCATGCCTGGGGCACGTGTTGGGCCATGAATGGTATTAGCAAAACCTACCCCTTCCTCTCGGCCACCCAGCCGTGCTCTGGCAGCAAAGATGCCCGTTTATGATGGCAGGAGACTTTGCTGGTGTAGCAAAGTAATCCTCAATAAGCTCATGACTTTTCTGTAATAGTATTTAATATGCAGATAGTCAAACGAATGCCACCGTGATATATTTTTATGGACAAATATTATATATTAAGCCCTGATTTATACATTTGAGCGTAATACCTGGGGCTCTGAGGAGAGCCTTTAATCTCTGTCAGCGAGGCAGCACGCATGCTAAAGCGCCGAGTAAATCTGCACGGGAGCTGTGAACTGAGCGCAGCATATATCAGAGTTCTTCCGCCTGATAAAATTAAATACACGAGGCCACCTTTCTGTGACATTATCGGGTTGGTACGCAGGGGCTGACATCAGGAAATACCGATTTGCGCTTCTCACTTTGACCCAAACTGGCGCTGTCCCTGCTGCTTTTGCTGTTCCCATGTGGGAAAGGTGCCACCTCAAGCTCCCAGGAGAGGTTCCTGGATGGAGGAAGGTTTCCGTCTGCGGCTTGCCCACTCTCCTTCCATCACCTTGCCGCCCGTGTGATCGCCTGGGTGCAGCTGGGGAGGGGACAGTGCCCTATTTAACTTCCATCAGCACGTGTAGTAAGGTGAGCATCCTCTCAGTATGGGGGTTCTGCATTTAATAATCTCACCAGCTCAACTGTTTTTATCTGAATCTCCCTCCTGAACTGATAAATCTAAATTGCACATTTTCTAACCCGCTTTAGCTTAGGGGTAAATCTCGCAGGTATCCTCAGGTGACGAGCGGGGTCTGCCGCGCCTCTCCAGTGCCATCTACTGCACCTTTCTTGGTACTGCCTCCCCTTCCCGTCTGCCTGCTCACGGTTCCCGCAGCAGCTGCCCCTTCATCCCGCCGAGTTGGTGGAAAAACGGGAGCTCTAGTTTTGCTTGAAAGGCTCGGAGCTGTCAAGGTGGTGAAACAAATGCCATACGCATTCATACAGTCCTATAGATTGTATTTCCTCGTTTTAAACCAGTGACTGATTTTCAGTGCCTGGCTTGCTCTTGATAAATTCTTCACTTTGTGCTTGGAAAGAGAAGAAGATGGAGCAAAACAAAGGTGGCCACCATCACTAAAGCTTTCTGTGCTAGCTGGTGAACTGGGGATGTGGCAGGACGAGGGGCTAGAGGAGAACTTTGTATGGGGAGGAGGGGGTCTGCATAGGAACAAGTCTTCTGTTTGCTGCCAGAAGATGCCAAGGGGGGGACATCAGCTTGGATTTCTGCCATCTGATGAGGACTTAAAAGGTGGGACTAGAAGCAGCAGGATTTTCCTGTGAAAGTCCTATCTCTTCTTTTTACGTTGAGTATTAAAGGGGAAACTGCTCTGAAAGAATATCCTACTTTTCCAAGCTCTGTAGTTCAGAGCTGACATGGAGGCGTTATGTGTCCTTTTTATATGCACTGCTATTATAGTGTGGTTTTGGCTGGAGGATGCTGTATGGTTAAAGATGATTATTACAACCAAAAATAGTATCAGAGCTTTCTGAATGCTATGACTATTATGTATTTTTATGATTAATATTTAGTGGCTTTACAAAAAACACCAAAAGCTGGAAGTCAAAATCATAACAAAGATGTGCTAAGGACTGTGTATGAATCTTTTTTTTTTTTTTTAGAAATCTGTTCATAACGAGTATTTCTGTAGGTTTTAGATTAACATAAAAATACTACCAGTCTTTTTCAGTATATTTTTTTTTAATTGAAACTCAGATCATCTGTTTGAAAAGAACTTGTTTCAATGGCAACTAAAATATTTTTCCACAACCCTTGTGAAAACTGGAAATTAGGTAGATTTGGCAGCTTAGCCTATGAAGTTCTGTGGCAAATCTGCAAACTGAAAGACCACAGGGTTTTGTCCTGGCTTTGATGAAGTTTTGAAAAGACCTAAATTAAATCCATGCTGTAGCCATATGTGTAATTTTGTTCTACTGGAATATCTTATAGCTGTCAGTGAATTTCTCTGTACTCCCAGCATTGTGTAAGGGATGATACAAGAGCTTGAAGATTACGCTCTCCAGTAGTACCATGCGTTTGCAGGCTTAAAATTATTACCACAGCATTTTTTCATTTACATGCCTGGAGAGAATCTGTTTTTGCAGTAAATTTGTATTTCAAAGCAGATTTCTGTGTCCATCATTATTGGTGGTTTACAAGATTTCTCTTTTTTTCCCTCCATTTGGGTATGTGGGAACAAATGAAATAAACCCATCATAAAAAATAATTTTGTCCAGGTGGAGCATAAATCAGCCAAAAAAAATATTATTCTACATGGCAAATAAAAAGCATATGCTGTATTATTTAATGCACAGCCTCCATATTCACATACAAAATTAATGCTACAGTGGGAGGTAAAACTGATGGAGGCAGACAATGAAAATATTAGGAGTAAAACATCATGCCAGGAACAATTCAAGCAGAGCCACTTGCAGGGTCATGGTCGTATTCCATTTCAAATGGGCATGGAAATACACTGTGGGTTATTCTTCTCCAGAGATGCACACATAATAAGCACCTGCTCCCCATGTCTACTCTTCCCTTTTAACTGTTGATTTATTGGATGTTTCTGAAAGCTGTGGTCAGGCTTGTGAGGGATATATAACGTGGTGCCTGCAGGAAGAAATGGGAGCGGGCAGACGAGCTGCCACACTCTCCATCCCTACTGTGTGTTGAAGGGCTGAGTGGGGTTCAGAACAAAAGCTGCCTGTTCCTCAGCTTCCAAGGAAAAGGATGCCACTGAAAGGTAAATAATGGGTCTGCCTGTAGTCATTGTGCCTGGCTTGCACCATGGAAAGTCAGTAAAAAATCCCAAACTATGTTCCTTGCCTCAAACTGGAGTAAATGGTGGGTTGAGGGGGAGAAACATACAGTGTTCAGCAGTCTAAGGCACCAAAAGGGATCTTTGCCATCACTAGTTACTTGTCTTCCACAGCATCAAGTTAAAAAATACATATCCATAAAACATAATATTGCATGTGTTTTAAGGTAATTTTCAGAACAACATTATGAATCCAACATTCTTACATGTGTAAGAAGGTACATACCACATACTACTACTCCATACTACATTGGAGACAATACCACCAGCACATTATTCATTCTCACCCTAGTTCTCCCAGGGCTGGGGCGGGTTCACTCCAATCCTCCCCTAAACTGACAAGCAGCCTTACTAAATAAGGGATGAACATAATCTTCAGATATTGTTGAAGATAGGTCACTAGAAAGAGACTTTAAATTGATAAGATGTTTATCCATCTAATTTAATAAAAAAAAAAAAAAGTGCACAGAGAATTTTCTTGCTCTCTGCCCTGCTCTCTCACTATCCTTTGGTATTTTCTTCTCTGCAGCAAGAGTAGAGCTTTTACAGCTACAAGGTCTTGAGATGCTCTAGTCATGGTATTCCATGACATATAGTGACACAGCATGCCCATTTGGAAAAAAAAAAGAAAGAAAAATATTTTTAACTATACGATGTGAATTAGAAAATGTAGGGTTACTGAGAATCATTGTGAACTGCACATTTTATGTCCATGGCTAAGAAAAAGGTCCACTGTAGCAGCTGAAGTAATGCATGGTTCGGTTCCCCTATGATGGTGAGGAGTTTATTGACCTAGAACTATGAAATCATTCAAAATGACATTTGGCAATGCTGAACTTCTGACATAAATCCCCTGATGTAATGAAATGGAGAGGGCAGGTGCACAGCCTTCCACTGAGCCCTGCTGTGTCTTTAAACAGCAGCAGGAGAGGGGTACCAAAATCAGAAAGCTAGAAGAGCAGTACAGGAGCAAGAAACTCTTGCATTTTAACCCCAGCTCTGATTCCTTCTTTGGTCCTAATCCAGTCACCTTGGGTCAGAGATTCAGGCATCAATCAGTCACAGTGAACGTCAGGCTTTATACAGAACTCCCTGTGTTCATTCCTGAACCCCTTGGACATGACTTACAAACCCAAAACAGCACCAAGGTGTTTGAAAACCCAGTCCTGATGGTGTGTGCTGAGGGCTTTTGAAATAAGATCCCTAAGGTCTGATCTTGCAAGTTCGTGATGGAGTTGTGAGTCCATCCCACTTACTTACCTACTTGTGATACCTCTCAGGCAAGGCAAGGCCTGACCCTTTATCTATTATCAGCTGCAAGGGACACAGCCTTGGACATCACATTTGCTTTGAAGACCTGTTAGGGCATTCTTGCAGGAGCAGGGCCCACAGGACTCAAGGACCTCTGCACCATGTCCCATTCCATGCTGTTGGAGTGCTCTCTCTCCATCTGATATCTCATGGTTTTTCAAAATCAGTTTATGAATAGTTTCAGGGAATACCCCTGACCATAAGGCCTCTTGGTAGATTTTACAGCCCAACAAATGTATTTCATTTTGCATAAGGATCTATCCTCTGTTTCTCAGTGCTTCATGCAATCTTTCCTTGACCATCATGAGCCAAACACAAGGTTCTGCAACCTGGTCAGCCAAAGACCACTTCTGCATGTACCAGACCTTAAACCAAAGGTGTAGTCTGAATGACACAAAATTGCTCATGAGCACAGCGAAGCAGAAAAAGATCATCTCTTCCCACACAGTCTTCCTGATCCGGATCTGTGTTCATCAGCACTCACATTGTAACTCCCCTAGAGATGAACCTGCCACAGCTCCTCCTGGTAGTCAAAGCTCATCAGCAGATTTCCAGGTGATCTGTGGGGCAGATGGGTGCATGGGCAGAAAGGAAGATCAGCCAGAACTTATCACTTGCCTTGGTTCCTGGTCATCAGTGGATTTTTGACTCCATGTGATTCTTTTTCTTTGGCAGACCTGTTTCAAGAAAAATGTGTCCCAGCCTGACTTTCACACACACATCATGTAACTGGAAAGGAGATTTGGAGCACAGACCCATCAGAAAGCACTGACAAACACGGAAAATAATACCTCCCAAAATAGGGGGATGTAAATTTACTCTCTGGTGTCTTTCAGCTCTAGTAATCTCAACTGGTCCAGTAATCTTGATTGCTATAAATAACACTGCAGATGTTCTCCAACAGAAGCGTTATCTTTTGTCTGATGGCATCCCTTTAAGTGCTAAGACACTGTTGGTCCCAGTTTTTGCTGTAGCCAAATAGGACTAGGTGGAAATCAATAGTCCCATTTCACCTGTCACTTACTTAAGCTTGATCTGAACCTGTGTTTGTAAAGCTGAAAGGCTTTTCTAGTCCACTGTTATTGTGCCTCCCACAGCCAGCCCGCCTGTGAGAATTTCACATTTCTACATTTTAAAAAGAAATACGATGGATGATGATAATACATTTGTTTTTGTTTAATATGTTTTAATCAACAATTTTTCTGTTATTAAGGCTGGGCTAAAAAGAGACTGCTTCAAAAGGAGACATGTCTGCTCAGAGAAGAGACTTTCATAACTCATTCAGAGTTATAGGCCTTACCCACGATATTAGTGCTAAAAATTGATTATCCATTCCCACTTGCTTCATGATCCATAGCTTTTTTTTTCATTCATATTGTAAGCTGGTTTATACAGAGTGAGACAGTGCTTTTAAATAGCCAAGGATGAGCATGATACATCTTACTAAAAGCACACACCAGCAGAAAGCAGGATTTTTTCATGTTAGCCTGGTCCCATCCTGAAGGTAGGAATAATCTGGAACCAACAAGTATTATGGCTTCTTTCAACCTGAAAAGCAAATACCCTTCAACCCTTCAGTTAGTGTGTGTGCACTGCCCACTCAGGTTTACTGCTGCACTTTTATCTCCAAGTGCAAAGTCTGGGGCTTGAAAGAGCACTTGAAGAACAGTTTTCTGTGGTTCCTAGGAAAAGGTCATTTTGGGATTGTCACTAACACCTCACAGAAGGCAAGGGAGAGGGGGAAGGATTGAATGTTGCAACGATGGAGTGAAAAATCAAAGGGAGGGACAGGGCTCAAAGCTTCTCCAAAACTTTCAGAGTGAAAGTTCTGTTTTGAACATCAAACTTCAGCAACATGGGATCACCTGCTCCCAAGGAAGGGGACTATGCATAAGACACCTCCAAGGGGCTCAGCTCATGGCCATTAGCACTCAGAGCCTTATACACTCTCTTGCAGCTTAGGGGAAGGAGTACCATTCCTGCCATCAACTCTGTGTTCCCAAGCATTAAAAGGGCAGAGCAGCTTGGATATTTCCTTCAGATGAAAATGTAAAGGTTGCAATCTACAACTTAAGCTGATATTTGGATTCCAAAAGTTAGTTACAGTGTGGGAACAGAGGTTACCCCTAAAATGGGGTAAGTTGTAGTGTTGCAGTTGTGAGGATGAGTTTATTGACATGACCATAACCTTAATTCCCTGTTAAGGCAGTGGTTAAACCACAACACTATCTTACAAAAAATAGAGAGCTAACTTACTGGCCTGCCCAGAGATTTTTTCTTTTGATTTGGACCTAAAAGGTTTTGGTTATTTGATCCAAAACTTGATCCTGAAGATTTCACCTTTCCCTCTGTAACTCTTTTTACCTAAAACAGGTATATCTGCACACAAGGAAAAGGAATAACAGACTCCTAATAAAAACACCTTGCAGCTTAACTGCAGAGTTGGTAGTTTCCCTCACATAATAAAACACCCAATGCATAGACTGACATGAAATTGAAAGGAGAAGCGTTTCCACTTGAAACTTTTAAGTGTGAGTCTCTTTTTGTTCAATAAGGAGACAAATTTTGTCACCCAGTTGCTGGATAATCTCTTTTGAAGTGAGGACTGCTTGTCTTGCACAGGATCTCGAGCTCCTGAGGGCAACTGATGCCTGAACAACAAATGCCAACAACAGCAATAAGGAAACCAACCACCTCTACATCCATACCGGCCCCTATGGTCTCCTCACCTACGGTGTTTATGAGCTGCATCCGATCTTTAGGGCACGATCTCTGCGGTTGCAGGTTCCCTGTGGTTTGCTGGCGGGACGGAGGGCATGCGAAAGGGCAGGGGGATGGATGTCCAGCACATCTTCCTCGAGGTGGCCACGGGCGGGCTGTACCCGCAGCCACCTGCTTTAGGGGGCCGGGGGTGGGGGGAGGTAGGAGCATCAGCCCGGGCTGCGCTGCCAAAACTGGCGCTGTTTTGCCATCTAGTGCCACGGGTCCAGATTGCAAGAGCCCATCGCCTCCCGCCCGCTCCCCCACGGCCAGCATCGCAGAGAAAAACAGCTTTATGGCCCAGCTAGAATGACAGGAACTTCAGCTTGGTTTGTTTTTTCGTGTTTGGTGTTTTTTTTTTTCCTTTTAACATTAATTCACATCAATATTTTATTGATTTTATTGTCGTGCTGCAATGGCTAACCCCGGCCCAAAGAGATGGTGGGTGTTTCGTGCTGTCAATAGCAATGGGAAGGGAATAAATCGCTGGTGGCCACACAAGCTGTCTATGGCTCGCTGGGAAACCCTTCCCTAGCTGATTTGCAGTCGCCTAAAAGTGGATGTTTAATGTCATTTGGATCTCCTGATTTAGGGCCAAAACTGTGATGGAACCAGAGCTATTAGCTGAGCACCACAGCTGCCACTCAACTTGTTTGGCAAATGAGGCTCCTTCAAGTTGTGAGGGACATGATTTACATGGGGAGGTTGGGAGCAGAGCCAGGTGAGTCGCTCCCAGGGTCAGTGAGTAACGAGTCAGATCAGTTTTGCAGGCCCTCCCTCCTGTCTGGTCATCGTCCACTAGTAGGTCACAATTTTCTCACGTTAGTTCATTCTTCCAAAATATTGGGTCAAAACTTTCAGTGAACACAGGACATCCCTAAAGGATGTGCAGGAAGTTTACTGGGGAGCCCTGGAGTCAAACAGATTTTAGCTGGTTGACTGGAAGCATGAAAACACTGTATTAAGCCTTTTGGTCCAGATACACAGAGCCACAGGGCTTATGCATGTAATTTATGATTTACTCTCTGAAATCATTCCTTGCTGTTCATTTAGAGAGTGCTGTGTCTACAAACTTGGGGTCTGTGACATTTTTAAGACTAAAACTAGATATGAAAAAATGCCTGAGATGCAGTCCAATCTAATTTCCTGTAAATTACAAATTAATATTTGCTGAACCTTTTAGTTTTAGGTTTAATTTCAACAAATTCTAGTCACCTCTGAAATAGAGAGGGCAGAGATAAGTGAGTTTGGCTGCCTCACAATCAGTTCCCAGCATGTAGAACTTAATAGTCTCATGCTTCATGAACTGAGGTTAACAGGGGTTAAAGAGAGACAGGTTTGGACTTTGAATATCATTCCCTTAAGGAAAAAAAATAAAATTTGTTGGCAAGCAATTTCCAGAGGAGCTTTAGAAATAATTTCTGGTTTTGTTATGTAAAGCTTTCTTCTGCAGCTGAACCCACACCAATGTCTTCACAGACACAATAACTTGTCATAGAGAGGAGTTGGCATTGCTTGGCTGAAGGACAAGCACATAAATCATGCCCCAAACGCCTTAAAAAGTAGATGTTGATGAGGCAAAGCAAAAAGAGATTGAGTTGAGCTGGAGACTGAGAGGTGGTCAAAAAGAGTGAAGACAACAATAATAAACTAATGAACTGTACTCAAAACACCTCTACTGCTGCACAGGAAAACAGGGCAACAGTTGTACCATCATGGAGAAAACTTGGCAGCTTTCAGGTAAAGCCATACCACACCCTGTAGGCTTGGTGAGCTATGAATAATATCAAAGTTTCATTTTACATGCCAGCACAGGCTATATTGTCATCTACAATTCAAATCTTTACTTGGGAGGTTATTGGCTTTGCTATCAAGAGAGAATAACAAAGAAGGGTTTGAAGACAAAACCCAGAGAGACCTGGTTTTCTACATATACATGGCTTAAGGCTAAGCACCTTAGAGGACTTTATACTGTGTATTAGCAGTTATGCTCACACCATAACCCTTTCCTCAGCTGGGAACATTAATAAGGTCTTTTCCATCCACCTTTCTGCTTTCATGCAACCCACAGGAAATGTCTGTTTTGGACATCTTTGGCCCTCTGTCACATTTGGTTAAACTGGGCGATGAGTTTTAAAACTGCTGAGGTTACCTGGACTCAAAATCAAACAATGGCTTGAGTTAGTCTTGCTTACTTAGCAAACTCGAGTTAATCAACACAGAGATGGAGGATAAAGATTTCAGCCTTCAAAAAGGGATTGTATTGCAGCAGAAAGGATGACCTTTTTGAAGCCAGGCAAGCATTTTCATCATTATCAACAATAATGACTAATAAAATAATAAAAATAACAGCCAACCTTTTCCATAACAGCTTACATCTCAAAGTGCTTTTCAGCTTCTTTTCTCTGCTTTCAGAGTAATTTTCTCAAAATTCATTACATTTTTGCAGTGTAGCTGAAGCCTAGTCCCTCCTTGGATAGGACAAAGACAATCACATGGATTGCAAAACACTGCATGTCAGTGGAGGAGAGGAAATTTTAGACAAAGAGGTTCAGACAGATTCCTGTTCTGACATAAAATGTCAGAGTTTCTTTCATATAAGAGCAAAGAACCTGGGGCTAAAATGGTTGATGTCTTATTCAGTGTTTTCTTGGCTAGACTAGGCAAACTGTGAGCATTATTTTAGATGAGGCACCCAAAAACCAATCTCCTGTCAATACAAGGAGCTGAGTGCAGGTCAGAGCTGTGCTGTGAATGCATAAGCACAGCAGTGTTGGTTTTGTGAGATGTGTACTGACCTGTGATTGCACAGATCCTAAAATATCCAGAGCATACACCAGACAATGCCTCAGATCCAAACTTGTGAATGCCTCTATTCCAAGGACTTCTGTGCCAAAGACCTGTTCAAAGGCAGAGAAGTAGCCAACTGAAAATCCTTTGAAAGGATTGCTGCTGAGCTCCAGTTCAGTTTAAATTTTGGGACATGATATTTGCTTGTATTCTTACAAAAATACTATCTATGGAGCCTCTGCATGTATAAGGATATACATACAAAGAAATAGAAAGGAAAAATTGCTGAATACTTTATGTTTTAGTCCTTACAAATTCTAAAGTTGGTGGTAGTTGTGTGTTGAGGGGAGGCTGAGCTCTCATTACTCACCTGTCATCAGCACACAGACATGAGTGCTTCCTCTGCCATTTAGCAAACACACAGAAACTGTACTGTAACACTTCTTAATCAGTATTACAGTATTTCATTAAGGTATTATAATTGCTGTTGTTATTGTTGCTATTTTTCTCCCAGTAAGTGCACGCAAAGAATGACTAAATAATTTGAACAGACAAAGTATGAGTGGGAAAGAAAAGGGTTTCTAAACACTTTGTTTTCCTCCATCCTGTTCCCTCCAGCAAGAAGAATAGAATCCCATGGTTTTCATGCAGAACTTTGTGCAGGAGACAGGAAGCAAATAATTAAACATTCCTTTCTGACAGCCCAGCTTAGGCCTTGTCTGCAAACAGGCAGATAATACCAGTGCAGAAATGATGTGTGAGTGGCTGCTTTAGCTCACCCCTATGCCAGAGAGTGTAAAAGGGGGCTGCATGCAGTCAGTGCTTGCTCATTGACCCAATCCATGTCAGATTGATGCCAAGCATGGGTAAACCCCCAGGGATGGGAATAAACAGCAAAGTGTAGTGGTCTTGTAGAGGGGTCAACACCCAGATGAACTCCATAAGCATTAGAGGGAGAAAGGACTGGCACCATCTTTAACTTTCCTCGGGTTCATATGAAAGCAAGTTAATGGCATAAACCATGTCCATCTCCCTGAACTAGACACAAGGACAGCTAGGAGATGCTGGAGAAACAGCACCAACTGCTGGTATTATGCCATCTGTGGTGTGCTGGGCATGAAGCTGGTGGAGAAATGTGAGGGGATTCTGAGTAGCCAGCCCTCCTTCCAAATACTTCCTTCTGATAAAGGAAACTTGATGGATCATTTAAAGCTTCTTAGAGCTACAGAAGCTCAGAGTTTTGGGGTTTTTTTTGGAAGGGTATAGGATAAAATAATGGATGTGGCTGGTGCTGGAATCGAGATGATAGACAGATAAACCAGACTGAGGCTTCCTTCTGTGCTTTGTTGACCCAAGCACCACACATAGCTAAACTGAGGTGCAGCACTTCAGAGAGACAAGAATAGATAAGGAAAGGACTGAAGCACTTTTCAGAAGAGCTGAACCACTTTTCCATGCCAGTAATGCTGTTTCAATTTGTTTTCACCCCAAAATAACAATATGTGAAGTTGTATGAAGAATGTTTGATAGGAAACACCAGTTGTGAGTAAAGCTACTTCTGGAAGTTCTGTAAATGAGCTTTTCAAGCAACTTGCAGAGATGCATGGTCAATTTTCATTGAATTTCAATGGGATTTGTGCATCTGTTGTTTCAGTCTTAAACAAAATTATAAACCTGTTGGTTTTCACAGCAGTGTTGCTTAACTGCTTTCTTTGTACTGTAGTAAAAAAAATCAAAGTTCTTTAAATACAAATCAATATAATGGACAAAATTACTGTTTGAAAATTGTAGGCTACTATAGTCATGTAAAGAAAACATTCTTAATCTTGCTAATCCCTATTCAAACAAATCCAACAACTGGTTTAAGAGACATATAATGATCTAATGTACTCAACCAGCTCTGTGTCTCCTTGAATAACTCAAGGGGACAAAAACCCAAACCAAAACAAAATTCCAGCCAATAGCCAGATGGGAATATGGCACAACTTAGTAAATTGATGGGAGACAGATGGAGGCCTTTTCAGAAGTCAGATTTTGGTAGTTGGAAAGGACAGTGATATTCTGACTGTGATAAAATCCCAGCTACCAATCACCCACAGCAGATTGGACCTAAAAAAGCTGTGGGTAATGAGTGCTCACAGCCTGACAGTAAAAGTCTGTAAAGAGTTTACTTAACTCCACAGATCTCCTACGTCTCAGATATGAACTGTTTCTTAGGAGCCTTACTGGGGTACTTGGGCATGAGCATCGCTGGAACACTCGGGATGCCATGAGAAGCAGGAGGGATTTCACACTGCTGATATGAGCCTCTCAGTCAGCTGCCTTGAGATGAAGAGTCCCCACTTGACTGCCCTTCAGAGTAGACACAGAGGTCCTTCTCACTGTCCACCCCGGAACCTCCAGGCTATTTTCTCTCCATGTTGATGTCAGTGAGCAGAGTCACTGCAAAGCACTTTCCCACACTCCCCCTTCCACTCCTTCCTTTTCAGCATCGTGGGAAACACTGTGCCCACACTTTTCATGAATACTCCCTAAATGACTGAATGTTCATGTTGGGAACATGTAGGGGGGTCAGTTACACCATCCTGTACTTTGAGGGTTTGTTTCTGTTACACTATTTCCTCTTTGGCTGCATTTCTTTCCCTGCACTCCCCTTTTTGCTGGAGATACAGCACATTAGATCTTATTGTGTTCACATGAGAGGCTTCTGCTTTCTCCAAATCATTTCATTGTATCTCATCAAGCTGAAAACACTGACAATTACCAGGTGGTATACTGATTGCTGTGTTGAATTGACATTATTTTTCTTCCAGACTTTCCACCTACTTCCAAAGGCATTCATGGTTACCTGCCAAGGTGCTACTCCCTGCCTTTTCCTTTTCTGTAATGTAGTAGTTGAGGTGCAATTTCTACTAGGATGCTACAGAGTGAGGGACTGACCATTAAAAATATGTACTCTGGCCTGGCGTGTCTTTCCAAACTGGTTCCCAATCCTTGTTGTGCCTCATGTGAAGCTCACTACAGAGTACAGTTGCTCAAGCCTGTATTTCTGAGGTGACACACCACCTATCCTCTCTTTAGTTCTCCCTGTGAACATCCCGTTTTTGCTTGATTTTTTCAGATTAGCAGCTTTCCAAAGGCAGAGACACTTGATCGTCCTCTAAGCTTCACCAAGCATGTTAAGTCTGTGCTGCACATCAACAGATGTCACACTGTTTGATGGATTATAGTTTAAGAGCAAAAATATGGCCAACCTTATGAAATAGACTCTTGAGAAGGTGGGAACCAGAGACCATGGAACATTTTACAGTCATTGACACATCTTGACAAAGTCCTATTATTTATTTAAAGCTGCATTTTGGCCTGTAGCATGAGCCTGATAATAGTGGTTGAAGGAGGGGAAGGAGGAGGAAATACTGAATGGTGCTGCTTGTAAATGCTTCAGATACTTGCCCTCTCAGAATCACAGAGTGGGTAAGGTTGGAAGGGACCATGTCCACTGCTCTTGCTTTCATAATTACTCTGTATCTGAGCAATGCAGTTTCTTTAGTAAGTGGTTTGAGTTGCATCGCTGGGTGTGAACACACTGACCTACTTCAACCTCGTTTGTGATTTCTAAATTTCCCTGTTTACCCCTTTCAGTGTCATCTTGTTCACTGTTGCTTATAATCAGCAGGCTTTACTGTCTTTGTGGTTGATTTCTCCAGATATAATTATATTGTCTGGGATCGACATCTGGCTCTGCCAGAGGTTTGGGTTGTGTCTTCTTGGCTTCCTCAATGTCCTCCTTGATTTGGGATTCTGATCACTGCCTGCCCTGGCATGGCACATCATCAATAGGTCCTTTCATTCCTGCAAGGCTTGCTTGCGACTACAATAACACAGTGAAGTGTTTCTGGCTCTCAAATGACTCCGGAAGGTTATTTCAAGACAGCCTCAGCTGGTGCATACTGGAGCCTCCAGCAGGACTGTGTCGAGCTATAAAAATTTCTAAGGGTTTTTGTCTCTTTGCAGGAGGGCTGTGAGCTCTCCAGGACTGATGTCTTCACCTTCACACCCAGCTGGAGCTCTGGTTTGGAACATCCCTTGGTCCTTCAGTGGCTGATAAAATCTTGAAAAAAAAAATTCTGTTTCTTCCTGCTGTCCATGATCTTACCTAAAAGTCAAAGCAAGACCTGGTACCTCTTCTGTACCCCCTCCTCTCCTCTGCTGTTATGGTTTAACCCAAACTGACAACTGAATGCCATGCAGCCATTCACTCACTCCCTCACCAGTGGGATCGGGGAGAGAATCGGAAGAGTAAAAGTTAGAAAACTCATGGATTGAGATAAAGACAGTTTAATAGGGAGAGCAAAAGCTCTGTGTGCCAGCAAAGCAGAACTAGGAATTCACTCACTGCTTCCTGTGGGCAGACAGGTATTCAGCCATCTCCAGGAAACCAGGGCTCCATCACAGATAATGGTGTCTTGGGAAGACAAATGCCATGACTCCAAGGATCCCCCCCTTGTCTTGGGAAGACAAATGCCTGACTCCAAGGATCCCCCCTTCCTCCTTTCCCCAGCTTTATATGCTGATCATGGTGCCATATGGTCTGGGACATCCATCTGGTCACTGGAGGTCAGCTGTCACGGCTGTGCCTCCTCCCAGTTTCCCATGAACCTGCAGCCCCCTTGCCAACATGGCAGTACAAGGAGCAGAAAAGGCCTTGACACCATGCAAGTGCTACCCAGCAATAACAGCATCTCTATATTATCAACAGTGTTTTCAGCAGATCCAAAACACAGCCACATACCAGCCACTGTGAAGAAATTTAACTCTACCCCATCCCAAACCAGCACACTGTTACAGAACCTTCTCTCATTTCACGTGCTACAAGCTGTGCTGTCTACACCCTTCTTCTCCAATGCTTCTGTAATCCCTTAATTTCAGGTTTGTGAAACATTGCAGGTGGCAACAAGAACAGGGCTCATCTTTTCTGTGACATACCTTTATGTCCCTGGCAAACAACCCTGTGCTTTTCATACAGATGCAGTTAGTCCCCTTGCTCCTGGGAAGGCTTTTTACCAGCAACTGTTGTAGCTTTTGGTGACGTGTATCCTCTCAGTCTTGGGCCTAACAGCTCAGGTACATGCCATCTCATGGCCTACTTTGTCAAGTTCATTGGCATTAGTGCATTAAGTGACAGGTACCCAATCTAGAGATGTTCCTCACTGGAAAGTTTGGCATGGCAAGTTTTAATCTTCCTACTAAATTTCCTGATTTTTCTGCTCCTGTGCTTGCTTGCATGGCCATGGTTAGCTATGACTGTCAGTGTATGTTTTCACAAGCGAGAGCCTTAAAAGTTGGTAGATTGTCTTCTCACTGCACTTGAAGTTGTTCCTGTCTTTCCTGTAAAGACCCTTCACATTCTACCTTCACCTCCCAGCTTTTCCCCTTCTGGTGGGAAAAGTTCCCACTGTGAACTTTTTGTGATTCTTTCTGGTTGGAAGCTCTTTAAATTATTCATCTAATCTGTCTTATTATCGTTCCCTGTAGAAAAGGCTTCCCCCTTTCCCTTGGATTTTGTGTGCACTTTTCCTCTGCCTGCTTTACTCTGGCATTTCCAGCCACACGTTTTTTGATGCTTTCTAGACATCACGTTACAAATGTGTTTGTTCATTTCTGCCTTGCCCAATGTGATCTCTGCACCCATGCAGAGACTGCCATGTATCTTTATTTTCTATAGCCCAATAGGAGACATTCTGCACGCCTGTAGGATGCTAAATGAAGATGAATCAAGAGCTGATCAATTTGAAGTTGTGGGATTTCTTTAATATGTCAGACTAACAAGGCTAATTATTTCTTTTAAGTCTGTTTTAAATATGTAGGATTTTTTTTTCTCTCTGACTCCTTATGCAGAACATTTGTCTTTGGTAGATCATTTATGTAAAACGTCATCTCTGAAGTAATATTCTTCCCTTCTTACTCTCAGCTCTCAACTCCAACAACTAAAACCAACAAAATTGCCACTGACCGTGTTCTTTCCCATTTTCCTACCAAGAAACAGTTCTTTATCAGATTTCTTTTTCATGATATCCTTCCATGTTCCCTATATTTAATCTTTCAAGCCTGTCAGCTGATCTGTAGTAAGATTCTAAAGTAGGCAAAGTAAACTCAAACAGCACACAGCCCTCCAATACCCCCGTGCTCTAGTCTGGTTATATTTTGGAGCTGCTTCCCAGCTCCATGTTCAAAGCATTGCCAAAGTCAGCTGGACACTTGGTGTCCCACAGTGACCCACCAGGAAATACAGTCTCTTCAGATTTGCTGCTGGGCATAACACTTCACTGGAGATTATCTCTGTGGGCAGAGACTGAGCCTTGCACTACACAGGCTCTTCCAACTTGCACTAAATGAGAAGTCCTTTATCTCTGCCAAGGTGAGAAATTGTATTATTAAGATTAAGTTTTAAGATTCATTGCTCTGATCTCAAGCATGAGGGAAATTTACTGATTGCCACCCTTCCTGGCAGGGTTCTTCCAGGCACATGAGCTGTGTGAAAGTCCAGGCCTTGCCATGAGAGCCCTGAACAAACCCTAACTACATGGTGTGAGGGGCAGAGCTCTGCCTGAGAGAGGCTAGAGATGCTCTAGGCTTCAGGCCCTGGTGAGCAAATTTGTTTAACAGAAGAGTATCTACACCCTCAGTTTTGTACAGTATAACTATATAACAAGAAATTCTCTTTGTTAACTTTGTGGTTCTGGTGCTGAAATCGTCCTGTTGAGTTCCCCTGATGATCAGTGTGTCTAACTATGCATTTCAGCAGTACCTCATTTACACCTGGGCTCATTAGTAAGAGTGTGATTTACAGAAACATCTACTGCTTGAGAGAGAGGGCTCCTCTCTTCCTACATTTATCTTCCTGGATCCTGACTGAAAGTGCTCTTGGGATGAAGAGGGTAGACCCACAAATATTTGACATCCAGCATAACTTGTTTTTCCCCGGTGGAGCTGGCAGATCAATCAGCAGGAACCAAATTGGGAACCAGTTTCAGGTGACTGCCCTTTGTTGGCCATCGATTTTGGAGCTGCCTCCCTGAAAGGCTAATGAGGGCTGTCAGGTGCCAGACATTGCCAGGGATGCCACTTCCCCGTGATTGAACTGCCAGCGTTTCACAAAGCAGCAAGAACAACTTTGATACGCGCGGAAGGTGAAATGGCAAGTACAACTATGAAGCTTGAAAGGGAAGCACCAGAAAGCAGAATACAAGGTACCGCTTGTCATTTAGCAGAGACAAACACGAGTGCAACCAAAACAACAGCGTTATACGATTAGCAAGCACCTGCAACCCGCCAGGAGTGGATCTGCAAAGGCAGGGGATCTGTCAGCTGTCGTTGCAACACCACTGCGAGTGCCACAATACATTAAGTGGGGATGAAGGGAGGTGGTGTAACAGGTGTAATTGCAAAAGCGCTGAAAGGGACACTGCCAGAGCTTGCAGACCTGAAATTAGACCTCTCGATCCCCTGTGTGGGTGGTGCAATGTTATATTGCACTGAGGGCTCTGCCCTGTGGCTCCACTGTGACATCCAAGGATGCAAGAGTCCTGAGCTCTGCCACAGAGCTTGCAGAACTCAGCATCACCCTTGTTCACAGTCCAGGACAAGCAGAGGACTGTTGTGACTGGGAATACCTCAGAGAAAGTGTCTGGTACACCCATGCTTGGGACCACTGTGCTGATCTACCAAATACATCTCTGCTGCCCTAGAAACTTATGTCTCAGAGATATGTACCAGCTTTAAAAGCACTCTTCACTTTTAGCTTGTCCTTCCCTTGCTGCATTCTCTCCTTTCCCATGAGGCAAAAAATGTATTCAATTTCAATCAGAGTATAAGTTATAGAAATATATTATAGTATGATGATGATGATAAATGGCATAATAACTGTCTTTTACAGACATACACAGAGTACCACCACACACTTACATTATACTGTACAGAAAATACTCAGTATATGAGATGTTACCTAAGCATGGTTTATGTGATCAGATTTTTCCCCTGAAGGGTAAGTGATAAAAATAATGAACACTTAAATGGAAAGTCCTCATAGGGTTCATCTAGGGATCATGTGCTCAATAACCCACATAAAACAGAGGTTCACAAGATAGGCTGTTGTATCATACCCATCTTTCACTTTCAAGATTGTACATGCCAGTTCATTAAGCTTCTACTAATATACTCAGTTTAGTCAATCAGCCCTGGGTTGTTGGGCTGTTGAACTGTGCCTTAGATGCATAGATGTGCAACCTCACTAGTACCATCCCCAGGTGGCACAGACATGCATCTTTCCCAAGGAATCAAAATGATGAGAATGTTAATTGGGGAAGAAATCACAAAAAAATTGGTTTTGGAACATGGTCTTGAAAATTGCACCATCAGTACCAACATGGGGCTGGAAGGGACTTTCAAGACTAGGAAATGAAGGTCTTCTAGATCTTGGCAGCTGGGTGTCTGGGTCATGTCCTCCATAGCATGACCCAGGTTTAGTCAGGTAGAACAGACTGATTCCAGCACAGCAGAAGAGCCAGGCCCTTTGCTATTTGCTCCCATGCCATTTTGGTGGAGTTGCCACAGAAGGGCTGAATTTTCAAACATCATTTGGGTGCTGGGACCCCATAACACCACCAGGTGAAACTCTGTTCTCCACCAGCCTGTGTGTTTGCCAAGGAAGGCACTGAAACTCCCAGGGGGGATATAAACCCTTCTTGGCCATTTATCAGCTGCTCCCTGGAGTGCTGGTGCCAGGGTGAGCACCACAGGCTGGGGTGAGGTGTGGGTATTGCACCTGTGCCATGCAGAGATGCCCTTTGGAGGAATGTGGCCTTATCAGAAGACGAATGAGGCTCCGTGGATGGAAAGATCTCCTTATTCACCTGCTAAATATACCCTTGCCTTCTCTGAGCATCAGAGATCATGGAACCATAGAATCATGGACCTTAAAGATCATCTAGTTCAGCCCCCCTGCAATGAGCAGGGGCATCTTCAACTAGATCAGGTTGCTCAGAGCCCCACTGCATATAGTGCCTTGTTGCAACGCATGTTTTAAAAGCAGCTTATTTTTCCCCTGGAGAGATGACAGAGTTTGCTGTAGTTTTTAGATATCCATGCACAGAGCATGGCTTCTTCAAACAGAAGCAGAGGAGTAGAGTGGCCTTGGGAAATGGATCCTACTTATAAAAAATATGTGGCTCCAATTTTTCTCAAAGACAAGATATTGCTTTACAAGAAAGAATTAGGGAGGTGGAGAAACAGGAACAGTCATAGCTTTTCCAGTTTTGAAATAAGTCAACAGCTCATTTGTCTCCCAGCTAAAACTTGCCTCCTGACTGTTGTAACTGTGCAGGGTGTTCAGGATTTGAAACTCTCCTGGGATAGTGTAATGGTTTTACCCCAGCTGGCAATTAAGTACCATGTAACCACTCACTCACTCCCCACACACCCCAGTGGGATGGGAGGAGAATCAGGGGAAAAAAATGTAAAAATTGTGAATTAAGATGGTTTAAGAATTGAAACAAAATATAATAACAAAACCAACAATAATACTTAGACTAAAAGGAAAGGGAGAGAGAGAGAAAATTCGAGAAAAACAAGTGATGCACAGTACAAAGTCCTTGCCTTAGTGCAAGCACCACTTAGCAAAAACTAAAACATCAGTATGTTATCAATGTTGTTCTCATCCTAAATTCAAAGCACAGACCTCTGCCAGCTACTGCTAAGAAAATTCACTCAATTTCAGCCAGGACAGATAGGCAGCTGTGTGTAACCTTCAATGCTACAGGAAAGTTTATTGCAGGCCAACAGAGCACCAAGAATGTTGGTGGTGATTTGGCCACAGGTTGGACAGGTTGACCTTCAACAATATGATGGACTCTCACATTGCTGTGCCACTTCAGGCCAAGACAACTAGTAAATGGCAGTTCCAGCATTCATTTTTAACACAGACATTCTTTGAATATCATTGGGAAAGCAAGAGTCTGGCCATCAGGGGCTGTGAATTGGAACCCCTGGCTCGACCAGCAGCACTGCTGCAGCCACTGTTGTGCTCTGAACTGGTTGGTTGGTGCTCGTTTGGGCTGCAGTTTCAGAAACACAGTCTGACTTCAGAGGTGAGCTATTACTGATCACATCAGTTATCCGAAGAGAGATGAATCTGCCATTATTTAAACAATCATCAGTTGATCTACATGGAAATAATAAAAAGAAAACCAGCAGAGGAAGAGTTAAGGTTTAAAGTAACTATAAATTTGTGGTTCTAGTTGTTTTTTTTCTCTTTTTAAGGGAGACTGCAACTCTGTGGCTGGAAGGAGCTTAGCTCCTTATTCCAGCAGCCCAAGGACATCCTGCATTTCTGTGCAATTACCACCTTATGGTCCCTACATCTCTTTTTAACAGGGAAACTTAGGCACATCACATTCACCTCGGGACTTGAAGGAAGCTATTCAAATACTCAAGACAAAATGCAAACAAAAGAGCAAGTCTGTCCATGCCTTTACTCTGTCAGCCTCTGCTCCTGACTCGCTGCTGTGCACAGCCGTCCTTTGAAAGTCCAGCAACGCCACTCAGATGGAGAACTGTGGAGAGGATGAGGTGCTGGATGTGTGAACCCCTGTCAGTGGCAGCGTCCTGGGAAGGTTGGTGACTCCCCTGCAGGCTGTCAAAGGCTGACAAACCTGTCCCATGGGTAAAGCCATTCACGCTTTACATTTGCTGTGCCTGCCTGGGACAGGATCCTTAAGTGCTATGTTGATGGGAGTTTTGCAGGGCGGGTGATTTATAGGGAGGGTTTATGAGCATTTCCCACTTCAGTAAGTGCACCTGTGCACTGGGTCACAGCTCCCACTGAACCAAACCATACCCTGTAACTCCCCCTGGTTTTGAGCCTGTGGCCGCCTCTATGTCTTAGAGTCTCTGTCCTAGCTGCAGATACAAGCAGCTGGTATTTCTTGGGACTGTGGCATCAATAAAGGATACTTTCCTTTCCAAATTTCAACTATTCCTGAAAAAATTTCCTTTCTTGGTAGTGCAGAAAAAAGAATGATGGAAAATATAGACTCCATCTCTGTATGAATCTGTAGAAGACCTGGCCCAAGTCTTCCTTGGTTCTGTAGTAAGATCACATCAAGTCCTCATTCATTTTGTTTGTTGAAAAAAGGAAAATCAACTGAAAAAAGCAACCCTCTTATAAGTGAAAACTAAAAATACAAATACCTTAATTTAAAATATTATATTACCAAAAAATGTAATCCTTGAGCCCAGATACTTTAAATGTAGCCGTTAGGTGATTCCTAATTAATGTTTCAAAGTTAATTACAGCTTGTTTAACTTCTGAAAACTTCTGCATTGGAAAAAAAAGTTTTTCCCCCTTATGAAACTTTTCCCTGGAGACCTGCCAACCCTTCCAGCAAAAATAGAGAATAAACTCTACTGAATATTAAACTGAGGGACCTTTTCTTTCTCTTTATACTAAAATCATGACACAGCATGGAAATCAGCCTCCCCAGGGGCCCGGTGCTCTGTGGGAGCGTTCCTTTAATCCCCATGACTCCGCAGTTCAGGCAGCTTTTCCTGCAGCTGAACAGTCCCACTTCTCCACCCCATAAAGAGCTGGTGTGACAGGCACTCAGGGGGTGATGTAGGGATTGCAGCCCTGCTTAGGGTACCTTAGAGGATGGTTGTGGTTCCACACGAAAAAAAATTAAATTCCCTCATGTACTTTTTTTTTTGAAGTTAAGTAATTACATCAAAACAAATGTGTGCTCAAAGAAGCATACAGCTGCGAAATTAGGCATCCATAATCTATGAGATGCCAAAATTGAGATTGCCTAAAGCAACTGCATTGCAGCTCTGTGCTCATTGCACTGGTCTCAACAGCCTCCACACCGCCTAATTCTCTTCTCCTTATTTTCTGCCCTTGTTTGTTCCTGTCCTTGCACCTACAGCCTTAGCTCCATGGAATGACTGAATTTCCTTGACACATCCAGTGACATGGTGCCCTGATGCTGCGCCATCGCCTCCAGGCAGTACCACACTGCAAGATGAGCAATCATTACTTTTATTGCTCATCTGAGGGGTTTCTCTCACTGCACACAGCGTGGAGCAGCAGTGGAGACATGGCCACCACAGAGGTGTTGGAAGGAGCTGCCTATTAAAGTCTGTGCTGGCTCCAGAGCCTGCTGCCATGCTTGCCTCCAGTGATCACGTGTTGTCCCAGGGGTTGCAGCATTTTTCCCTGGCAGTCCTCTTCCTCACCATGGGATGGATGGTCCCTGCTCCCCAGGAGAGCACAGGGATGGCTGGAAAGGAATAGAGGCTGGAGGCTTCTTCTTGCCTGTGGGGGGAGTAGACTTCCTAGCAAATGGCAAGGGGAGAAGTGGGCAAGGAAGATCTCTGATGAGGAGTGAGAATTTGCTGCTGGCCTCCTTAGTTAGACCTCTCATTAACCTGTGGTCCTTCCATGGGGAAAGTACTGAGGGCCAAGCTCCCCAGCATCACTCTGGACCACTTCTTCCTAATTTGAGAGTCCAGTTTGGAGGGGAGGATTCAACTGTTCACTTGAATCCTCAGGTTTGTAAATGTAGTGGGGATGCTTCTAAAGCCTGGCTGCAGGAAGCTGTGCCAGAGCCCCCTGGTCAGCAGTGGCAGCCAGAGTTCCCTCCAGACTCAAATGAGCAAGGGCCACAGGGGGGTCAGAGGGAAAGACTACCTCAGGGAGCAGCAAGAATGCTCCCGGGACAGGGGAAGGGAAATTGTTGTTTCATTTGCTAGTTGTGTGAGGGCTTTCTTCTGACAGAGAGCCCTACCTGTGCTGTGTTTACCACTCTGAGGAGAACCAGATGGCTATGATGAACTGTCAAAACAGGAGAGCCACTGAATTGAGAAGTCAATGAAATTTTTGCATCTTCACTAGTACATACCTCGTTACAAAATGCCAACCATCAAATAGGAACATTGAGGAAGGAGGGCTATCACCTGGTCCTCATTCCCTGTAGTACCAATGGGTTAATCAGTGGAGACACCAGGGACACAACCCCCTGCCATTTGGCTGCCAAACACCTCTCAGACCATAAAATCACCACATCCGGACAACCACACACGAGTTGTGCTCCACCCTGCCAAATTCTACAGTCACCATCAGTATGAGGTTGTGGCTGGTACTAGTGCACCTCCATTGGTTTCCTCAGCTCTGCACCTAGGGAAAAAGAGACCCTGGGGTTTTTCGTATGCTTTGTTTCATCTCCTTTATGAGTACGAAATCAAGTCTACTGCACTAATCCAAGCAAATTATTAATGATCTTTCATTTTGAAGCAACCAGCTCCAGTGCTCACCAGAGTAGGTTTGCCTCCTGTTTGTGACTGTCCTGCTGCCTCTGTTGTCAAACAATGTCGTTTTAGAACAACATCCATCTGAAGTGGATTATTATTGGGTTGACTACCCCTTGGGGTGTAATGAAAAGCATTCATTAATGCTCAGGGCAGGAGGGCTAATTACTTCTTTATAAAAAACCCGTGCTAATTGCCAATAACTTTTTTATTGAATGGGTCTCATAGAGATAATTTTGATTGGCTTTTTGATTTCCTTCTCATATTGTAGCACTTAAAATGCATAGTCCAGAGAAGGTGGGAACAGTTAGGCTATCCAGATAAGCATGGGGAGGAACCCCCACCATTAGAAAGACCAGTGGACAATGCCAGCCTCTGCTCAGTTCAGTGCTCGAGCTTACTGCGGTGCTGGCCAGGATTTTTTGGGTCTCATACCTTCACGCTGCCTCAAGCTTCCACAAAGCAGGTGGAGACCTGTTTTCTGTACTCCCCCAGGGCGCAGCACTGATCCTGGCAGGCTGTAGCTGCTGGCACAGCAGAGGGAATGTGCAAGGCTCAGGCTGGTTCCCTGCAGAACTGAATTCCACCTCGCCTGCAGGAACAAGGCAATCCCTGGCCCTGCAAAGTACCAGGATTGCATGAAGGCAAATGGAGTACAACACAACAATAACCCACAGGGTCAATGTAGTTCCTATACTTGGGAGGAAGACTCATTCATCTGATGTTTGGGTCACACTGAACTCCAGGATGAAGAAAATTCTGGACAATAATTTGTTTGCTTTTATTTAGAATTAGTTACAGGGCTGAAGATACCAAAAAATCAACATAAGCACTAACCATGTTCTTTTGAGCAAACAATAACTTACAAACACTACATTTAAAAGCAAATCCCACAGAAGTGCAGTCAGCCCATGGGAGGCAGAGTAGGAAACTACCACTGTCCAACTTACCCTGCAAAGCCTCAGGTAGTGCCATAGGTTGATGCTGGCCATGAGTTTCACTGGATGTGCACTGCAGCAGTTTCTAGCAGTCTGACACCTACAGACTCCCTCAAAAGGCTGCTTCTCACAATCCAGAGAATGCAAGACTGTCCTTGCAGGCAACAGTCCCCTCCGGATCGGACCTCAGATGTCCTGGCTGCAGACATGAGCTGCTGAGCCTACTTACCTTGGGGCTAGAGATTGCTGCATTGCCATGCCAGATACACAGTCAAGTTGAACTACTTCTCATTTCAAACCCTTCTGACTGAAGGAAAATAAGTTTATATGTTTTTTTCTCTTTTTTTTCTCCGCCTATCCCACCCCAGCAGTTCTCCTACAGGGCATCAGCCTTCTCTCACACCACATTTTCTGATTCTCTACTCAAGAAGATAAAGCTCATAAACTATGCCTTCCATGCAACCCAGAAAACTGTCCTTCCCTCTGGAAATCACAGTTTTAAAAATATTAATGTTTCTTTACTTGGTTGAATGATCTCCATTTTAAGAAGAAATAGGGCCTTCAAAAGTGACTTTTCATTTCTGAGTGTCCTGAGAGGTTTTGAAAGGGCTGGATTACCAAAAAGTTAGTCATTTGGCACTTTCTGAAAGCTAGAGCATTCTGTAAACACCTCCAGGGGGTTGCCTGGAATCTACTGCTTCTGCAAGTCTTGGCCAAGACACTGTGTTATGTGAGTATGGTGAATAAAAAATAGCATTTGTGTGATGTAGTAGTTGTTTTAGGAACGTATGTCACGTTAGGAGTTCCACTGTTGTATAGCACACCGTAGATTCAGAGAATGGTTTGGGTTGGAAGATCACCCAGTTCCAAGGCCCCTGTCATGGGCAGGGACACCTTCCACTAGACCAGGCTGCACAATGCCATGTCCAACCTGGCCTGGATGTTTTGTGTGTGTGTGTAATACACACTCCTCAGTTATTGATCACACGGAAGGGCCGCAATCTAAAATAAGCACTTGGTTTCATCTATAGATAGTTTCAGAGACCAAAAATAACCACACTGCAGCTACCACAGAGCAGAACAGACTCCTGAGCTTGAGGAGTTGCTGCCTCAGCACAGCTTCCTTTTAATGAGCTTGTGTGTACCAAATATCTACAGTCGTGCTGGACAAAAATGAAATGTCCTTTGAATATAATGCTTCCTGGTTGCAATAGGAACAGGTGCAATGACAAGAAAAAGGCAAAAGCAACAGCTTTTTTCTTCAAAATTAGGCCAGACTGGTAAAAACACCTTGCAGAAAGCTGACCATACTTTCCACGTTTGGAGGGTAAAACACTCTTACAAAAATGGAAAAGTGTAATTTCTGTGTTGAATCACAAAGATTTTTATTTTTATGATACAGGTTCATACTGAAGCAGCCCTAACAGCCCGTGTAGAAGTCTGACATCCTGATGGATCCTGCCTCTCCAGTGGGATACCAGGTATTTTATGCATGGGGCTTGGCTGGCAGCAAATTAATTTCCTGGCCTTAAAATTATCTTCCACAGTAATGAGCTAATAAAATCAAGGAGAGGAGTCACAGAAGATAAAATAATCTTCAGTGCTGCATGGGGTCCTCCAAGGAGCAGCAGGCTGAACTCCTGTGAGCAAAGCCAGTCTCCCCTGCAGCAATGCTCACCCAAGGATGGCAGCAGCCAGCAAGGCTCTCCAGCACAGCTGTCCAGAGCCACAGTTTGATGATACTGGGAAACATCACCTTCCCAGCAACTTATTGTCCTCTTCGGGGCTCAGGGCTGTCCTCAGCAGAAACAAGCCCTGGGAGACAGCTCAGGACAGGATGCATGTCAGCTAAGGCCACTGGTCCACCTTGCAGCCAAACCAAGCTAGCAGTTCACTGGGACCAAAACAAGGTGGTGACTCTTCCTCCTCCCACAGTCACGCTTCATCTATACCAGTGGTTTAGCGGTAGATTTGGCAGTGTTGGGTTAACAGTTGGACTGATCCCTGAGGTCTTTTCCATCCTGAAAACAATTCTATGATGCCCCACTCTCCTTGTTCCCCAGACATGCCCCATTCCCTCCTGGGATACATCCAGTTGCTCCATCCCCCCCTATAACTCCCAAACCTTCCCTCCCTTGTTTGCCCCAGCTTGGTCTGGTGATTGCAGTGAACACAATTTGCTTGGGAAGGTATCAGGCAGCCAGAGCCAGCCTAGTGCAACAGGAACCCTTCTCCTCCGCTGTTTGTTCAGTTCATACCACAGGGTATGAACTCAGCCTCTGGGGCAAAGGCCTCTGGTACCCTGTGGCAGCTTCCCCTCTGGAGGGAAAATCTGGCATATCTGTGCCCAGTTGACATTAACCCATGCTCGGCAGTTCCAGCTTTGTTTCCTATATCCACTGTCTTGCTTCTCCCTCCAGAAGTGTGGGGATGCTCCACCCAGGCCAGCATAACCTGCGCAGCCCCAGCTCGAGCCAGGGGAATTCTGAAGGGAAGCCCCAGCTGTCCCTTCACCAGCCTGATCCTCTTCAGAGAAGCTGCCAAGGGCCCAATTAACACACCTACCCCGTATAAGCTGGAGTGCTGCTGTACTGAGGGAAATAATTGACCATGCACTGAAGGGCTTTGCTGAATGGACTTAATTCAACACTTATGCCTTAAAGCCGAAGCACATGCTTTACTGAATGGGGACAGGCACGTTTGGGGGCCTGCTGACCTGTCATCCAACATCAGCATCTTCAAAAGAAACAGCTCTTGGCACAAACAACTCTCTCTTTTAGGAAAAAGAAATAAAACAAAAGGAAAGAAAACCAAGGAGAGGCTGGTGCTTTTCCACTCTGGAAAGTCACTGGTGGCTCCTGAGGGAGGAGGCGGCAGCCTCACCCGCCTCCCTTCCCTCCATGGGGCAAGGGGAGACCTGCCCAGGAATGAATAGGGGAGGGAAACTGGGGCAGCTGGTGGACCAGTTCTTTCTGGCATGGAAAAACATCCTTCTGTGAACTTCCTGTGCCTACAGGAGAAGGGCATCACTCCAGCATCGTGTAGCCCCAGCAACCGAGAGAGCGGCTGCGACTGTTTTTGAGCCCTCAAAAGGGACTATAAATGTGAGTGCTGTGACCTGTGCTGAGTGGCTTTGTCCCCATCACAGCACTGCTTAGTTGCCCAACATTGATGCAGGACCTGTATTGGCATTCTCCACCTTTAGAGGTGGCTCCCTCCCTCACAGCAGATGCTTTATTGAGGGCAGATTTAAATTTGTGGACCAGCTTCCTCTTCTATTTGCGAAGCTCTTTTTCTCCTTCCTGCTCTGGAAATGCCCTATGAATAAAGCCAAAGATGATGCTGCTAGGATTTTTAAGACATGCTGCCTCGGCACATGCCAACAGGTTTCTGCCTCTGTGGCTGCAAACCCTTTCATAGTTGTGGGTAGGAGTGCACTGACCACACCAACAACCCTTGAAGGTTCATCAGGATCTGATGCTTCTCCCAATTCTCACCAAAATCAGAGAGAAATGCTTAATGCCAACCAAAATCACTCACAGCACTAAAGATGGGATAATTAAACACTTCAGATCGTTAACAGTCACAAGAAGAAAAATTGCAAAGCAGAGGATATTTGTCATGTGGTGAAAACAGCTGTGGAAGGTTTTTCTGGGAGCTTGAAACAATTCCAGTGCTTTCTCTCTCTTCTTCCCCCCCCAGTAGTAACATTTTTCCATCACAAGCAAGTTAGCTGTTAAAAAATGCATCAAGACATGTCACTCCAAGTTGTGCCCGGGTTTTTTTTCTGTTCACTTCCTCCCCCCCCCAAAGAGAGTTTTCTTATGACTAAAGAAAGAAAAGGAAGCAGCTAGAAATCTGTAATGGTTCCATTTATTAATACGTATATCACAAATACTCACAATATCAATGCATTCTTGTTGGCATGCTAGACAGAGGCATTATTAAAAAAGTCCTATTTTTTTAAAAAGGTTTTAAACTTTTGCTTTCCCCCAAAAATATTTCATATGCCTGTTTTTTTTTTTGTGATTTTTTTTTTTTGCTTGTGTGTGTGTGTTTTTTTTTACTTCAATTTGATTCAACAATGTATTTGGTGGCTGCAACCTCAATGCAAAAAGAAAGATAAAGAAAGAACAGGAAAAAAGTATGAAGGCCGCAGTACAGCACAGTTCAATTAGTTCCATAACTACGTAATAAAAATAAAGGAAGCAAAATTTCTGCCTTCACAGTAAGCAACAACACAGCTTAATAACAATATTACACAGGATCAGGTTCCGAGGCAAAATGCACTAGACAAAGCCTACTGGGATACGCACTAGGCATACAACACTGAGTAAGAATCAAAGATGTAGAAGAACATCAGGAATAACGGTTCCCTTCAAGCACAACATTTTAACATCGTTTTCAAGTATCTTTATGTTATGTTACTGATTCCTTTTTTTGGGGGGGGAAGGAGGGGAGCAGGCGCGGGGAAGAGGGGGAAAGGATGAAAACCTTAGTAAAAGCAATAAACAAAACCAAGAAATTAAGATAAAACCAAAAGAATATATATTTCATATACCGGTTTATATGAACATGTGCAACACTTATTAACCATGGTGAAAGGCTAATTATGCCCTCCAGTCACTACATGCACAGCCCGATCAATGCTGTTAATGAATTACCTTTGTTAACTTACGATGCAACTACTGTGTGACCAAGAACATACAGACAGTGCCGTCCTACGCCGAGCCGAGGGGTTGGGGGTCTGGGTCTGGGTCTGGAGGCCGAGGGGACCCGGCTGCTCTTGGTGGCACCGCGGTACTTCACAGAATGGTAACACTACGCATGGGACAGTTCGGGAGGAGGGGTGCGAGTGTGCGCGCGCACGTGCTTGCTCGTGGGGGTGTGCGTGCGTGCGAGAGACAGTGTGTGCTATAACATTCATGTCAGTCTTTCTCCAGTTCTGCAGCTCCTGGTCTTCAGGCAGGCTCTGGACTTCACGCTTCTGAAAGACTGGAGAGCGGGGAGGATGAAAAACAAACAAACAAACAACAAGTGGGTTGCTTTTGTTGCTAACAAAAACCTTATTTCTACAACTGCCTGAAAGGAGGTTGTAGCCAAGGTGGGTCTCTTCTCCCAGATAACCAGTTGTAGGACAAGAGGACACAGCCTTAAGCTGCGCCAGGGGAGATTTAGCTTAAACATTAGGAAGAAATTCTTTAAAGAGAGAGTGATTGAGCATTGGAAACGGCTGCCCAGGGAGGTGGTAGAGTCACTGTCCCTGGAGGTATTTAAGAAGAGACTGGATGTGGCACTTAGTGCCATGGTCTAGTAGACAAGGTGGTGTTCAGTCAAAGGTTGGACTCGATGATCTCAGAGGTCTTTTCCAACTTAGTTGATTCTGTGATTCTGTGATTTTGTAATAGTACTCACAGCAGGCATTTTACCCTCTCTTTTCAAGAAAACTGAAATGATGAAACATTCAACACTACATTTCCCCCTTTTTTTTTCCCACCAGACACAACACTGGGATGCAAATCCCAAGGCAAAGCAGCCCACTGGAAGACTTAATTCTCAATGAATATGCTGAGCATCTAAAACTTGCCCACACTTTTCAGCAGAAGCAGCACAGCCACAACATACCGAGGCTTATATAGTATTACTGCTTGGAAAGCTGGGAAAACTCACCTTGTTACACCATCTCATATTGGTTAGCAGTAATAAACCGGGACAGACAGCATGCCAGCAGCATCCCGATCAACTGTGCAGGACAAAAACAGGGGTAGAATAGAATTTAAGTTAGCTTATATCTATGCAGAGCAAAGGAGAGGCCATTGTAAACAAGTACTTCATGTTCCTGAGTCATTATGCACAACGTATTTATGCTGTATTTTAAGGGCCACTCTAATCAGAAAAACAGCATGAAAATCTCCCATCTTTCTTTGTCACATCTTCCTTTTGATTTTTATCAGAGAGTATTTATTTGACAGGCAGCAGGCCTTTTTGGTATTTTTCAATCCTGTTGTCATTGCCTGGACAAGCCAGACATGAATGGATAAACTGGAGGGGGTATCAGCATGCTCCACCTGGGTCCCTCGCCACCACCCCAGAGAGCTGATGGTCCCCTTAACTTTCCAACAGTGTGCCAGGGAAAAGCTTCCTAATGCCCCAGAGCAGTTATGCTCTCTTTATAAGTGATGCAACACTGTAGAAATGAGTGCTATAAATATGGAAATAAATTTTAAAAAAGTCTTTCACTATTCCCTTGGCTGTCACTCAGACTGTTGAAAACAGATCCCAGGTTTCCAGTAGTCAATAAGCACTCGGTCTTTTCAGCATTTTGCCTATTGCAGTTTCTTAGTGCTCCCTGCATATGCCAACAATGTTAATATGCTGTAAATAATTCAACCTCGCTTTTCTCATTTGGATTGGTCAATTAATTAACTCCTGAGCATATCCAGACTGTTACAGCTCATCCCTGGCTAAGGAGCGAGGTGAGAGCACTGTGTCTGCTGACGGACCAGCCTTCCCTGGACCTGGTTCCAAGCAGGGGCTGTCCCAACACCTCCAGCTGGCTTGCTCATGCCCACCTCTGCCCATCTCCTTCTGTCGCAGCCAGAGCACATGGCAAGGGGGATCATAACCTTTTGGCAGCAGCAGAGCTCCCTCAGATGATGTCTAGATAATGACTGGCTGGCTGCTCATCCAAGCTGGCTCCTTCTCTTTCACTCTTGGGATTGTGTGTCCTTTCCCCTAGACCAAGTAGTGCTCCCTGTTAACATGATCACCACCAAAATATACATCTTCTCTACCAGCCAATTGCTTGATTTGGGTTGGCATCAGCCTAGAACAAGACCAAGTCAGGGTAACTCAAATCCAGATAAACTGTTTTCTGCCTCTAAGATGTCACAGTCCTTGTCAGGCCATGTATCATTTGCCAGAAATTTGCTCTGTCCCCTGTTTCAGTGTCCACCAGAACTGTTCTGGGCATCTCAAAAGGGCACAGAATCACCTTTAAAGGCAGGCTGAACCCTTCTGTTCCCCACTTGAACCCCCTGATTTTGGCAGCAAAGCTGACAGTGCCTTGGTTATAACTAGACCCAGGGCACAGGTAGCACCTCCAGACCAACCTCCAATCAAAACCAAAGCTAGCAGCATTCAAGGGCTGTATTTTTAGTTGCCAAAAGAGATGTGTGTGCTGAAAACCCTCCTCATGTTTGAAAATCTCCCTAGATACCAAGAAGAAATTTTAGCCATCTTGCTGCCTTTTCTACTCAACTTCTCTAGACAGGTGTTGAGGGAGGAAATGGACTGGCAATGATGAGAATGCCAGCTTTGTCTGGCTGGGCTTTGAATTTCCATACTTAAATTCTGCTGTCACTGGGAGGATGATTTAATCGATTTGTTGGTTTGAAAAGTGTTGGTGAAAACCAGCCACATTCTGCAGGTTTAGCTGGGGAGGCTTTGACAGTCCTGCTGCTGATTCATGTGATGTTTCTTTAGCTCAGTTCCATTTTGGAGAATGAGATTTCTGGTTTGGAAAATGGTATATATTTCTCTGTGCTTTGACAGGCCAAACAGAGTGAGAGCCTCTGGGTAGCCCTGTCCCACCTGTTTCACTATTGCTTTGCTGTGTTTGTGGTAACTTTCAGCCTTTCCTCACCTTCCTCATCTGGTCTCAGAAGTTACTTCTCTGCTTTACTGCATTTTTCATTAAGACAAACTTCACAGTGTGTTTCAACCAATTTATTTTCACTGAGCAAATTCTGGCCCAGACCCAAACCAGCTCTTCTCTCTTTCTACAATGGCCAACAACACATGTAAATTCAAGTTTATGTATTTGTTTTTTTGGGGTTTTTTTAATGCCTGTGCCACAAGGTACCCCTTATTTCCCATGACAAGCACCCAGATTATGGCCACTGTTGTTCTCAATCTGCTGCTTGTATCATGTTTACGAGGGGAAAGATGGTGCAACCTGTACAAATAGGAAGCCACAGGCTTTCCTTTCCCCCTTCAGCTGTAGCAGACCTCCCCAGCTACCTTTAATTAGGGATTCTTCTGTTCTGCACAGTCTGTAACTCTAATAATCAGTGTGTTTAACCTTTTAGCATTTCAGGCGCATAACAGGGTTTTCTTTTACTCAAATTGCAGGTTACTCATGAATATATCTTTCTGATCTTTGGCCCATTTATTAATTCTTGTCTCTGACCCTATGCTGCTTTAGGCGTTTAAGTGGTTATAACAACATAATATTTATCTTCTGTACTTCAAAAATAATGGCATGCGTATTGAGCCATTGCATACACATTTTATACAGCATTTCTAAGTATTACTAGGACATAGCAGAGCTATAATAAATACCTTGGAAGTACTTTGAACACATATAAAAACGTGTTTTCCAAGGTATGTAGACTGCCACGTCTAACCACAGGAGCACTGTCCCTCCTGTAGCCAAGAAGAGGTGATACTGTATTATGTTGAATTTTCCTCATGGTGCTCTTTCATTACAGTCATAACTACAGTCCTCTGTATTTTAAACAGGTTAGAGGGTCCCAGACTGTGAACCACAAAAGAGCACTCTCCAGCTTGCCTTGCTCTTTGCATTTGTTCCATCATTTGCCTCTTCTGCTCTTCAGGCGGGAGGAGGCTCCTTATCCTATTGTGCAGCAGGTCCCTGCAGCTCCTTTGAAAGACTAGAAGGATCAGCATAAAAGGATGCCCACAAAGAAACTAGCTCCTAGGAGTTGAATTCATTTCCCTTCAGTCCCATTATCTCTCAAATGCCCAATCTCAACCTTTATACACTTACTAATTTATTTTATAGTCTTGATTTTTGAATGCTAAGATGCCAAACTTGGTTCTGCATTTGTGCTCTTTCTCCCTTTTCCTCTTTTTTATCTTTTTTTTTCTAAGACTATCTTGGTCTTCTGAGTTATTATATGGAAAACTGAGAGTTTGCCTTGGAATTTCTGGTCTTGCTGCAGGAAACTTGAAAATGCTGACAAATTCTTTGGTATTGAGCCCTGGGAGACCCACATCCCTCAGGTGTGTCTCCTGTACTACAGTCCTGTTGGCCATAGCTCATTTCAGTGCATTTCTTCATCTCTCCATGGTTCCTAGCAGTCATCTCAGGCACATCTTAGTTCTGACCACTGAAAACCATCCGCAGCAACTTCCTGGCAGTATTATCCCTACCATACACATAATAACTAGCTTTTTAATACAGTTATTCTAGAAGACTTAACATTGACTGGGAGCTGTCCTGCATGACATATTTATTACACCTTATTATATCGAAGAGAAAGAAACTGAATTGCAATTTGAATTTCCATTTTATTTCCAGTCTTGAGATTTTCACCATTTCTCATACCTTGAGAAAGCATCTATAAATAGAAACGTGTTGAACTAACTTGGAATTCATCAGCACATCAGGCAAGCTAAAACTGGGTGGTTTTTATCCATCAGAAATAATTTTTTAGCTCAATGATTTACCTTGTTATATTCTCAAAATGCAAATCTCCAAGCATCCAGGTTGTCTGTCTCTATTTTAGAAGACAGAGAACTTTCTATGTCACAGGTCACTAATTTGAGCCAGCCTCCTGTGTTCTGGTATGCCTCTGGCACAGGTCCTATCTTCATACTGAACCCCAGTCTTATAATGGGTTTTCAAGCCACATATTGGATCCTGATATGGATCCCACTCTCTAAATCATGTGCAAATAGATGAAAGTGTCAGCCTCCTTATACTCAGGGAGGAGTTGTAGGAGGCAGGGTAGATGATGTCTGCACCAGAACTGCATCCACAGTCAGACAAAGTTATTCATATTAATGTTGACAGTAAAGAGGGCAGGTGGATGTTGCACTGCAGAGAGGGACCATGGTTGCATGGGAATGTATCCTTAAATGATGGGAACCATATATGCTCAACAACTTGTTGGGAGCATGTGGAGAGCACTTGACTTCCAGTCCTTCAGCACAAAGGGAATAATCTGGCCTTAATCTGCACTGAGGCTTCCCTGCTCAGGTAGTCTTTCCTGCAACCACAACCTATAAATCCCTGAAGACTGTGTCTCTTGCATTCCTTAAGCCAATGCCCGCACTGTAGTTTTATCCAGGCAAAACTCTTCATCATCTATGCAGTTTGCATAATTTTATTCTCTGTTGGGCACAAAACAGCAATCATTTTTCTGCTCTGAAGAGCACCTGCTAAACTGAAATTATTCCAGCTGGAAGTCAGCATTGGCATCCGAGTCCAAAAACAATCAAATTTTATTTTATTATTATTATTTCAAACCTGAGGAGCAGAGCAGACAAGGTCAGCAACACAGCATGTTTTTAAAAACTCTGACTCTGATGGGGAGGTCTGTGCCAGGCCTGTGAGATGTGCAATGCCATTACATCAAATTTTCCCTGTTTCTGGGCATCAGCACATTCCCCATTCTAGTCAACACCTAACAAATCATTTGAAGGAAAGACCCTTGAGTGTGCTTTACTGCAGAAGAGCAACATGATTTAATTTGTCTTTTATTTAGAGCAAACCTATCCTCAGTAGGAACAGCGAAACCTCGCCTACAGCTGGAGCACTGCCTGGCACTACTGCCAGCCCCAGTTAACCTGGAATCAGTTTGTAAACACTGCCCCTAATTGGGTCCAGCAAAACAGATTAGGCAGTAAATTATAACCAGCTGCCTTCTATTCTTCACAGCCCAAGAGAGCTGCATTTTTCTCCCCTGCATCCCCTCTCTTCTCATTTTTACACATTTGCTAACACCCCAAGGAGTTGGATATGTACTCACAGAGCCAGAGCACTGCCCCTACACTGGGGAGTGACGTCCCCACATGGCAGCAGGATGTACAGTGCCATCAGCAGCCTGAGAAGCCAACACTGTATCAAAACATGCCTTAGCTTTCACTTGGAGCCACAGCAGCAAAGTGCTTTGCACCCCGTGCTGCCTGCAACCTCCCATGATACACCAATTATTGGTCCTGACTGAGACATCTGCCCCAGCAGCATATGAATTGTAAAATTCTGCTCATCCCATTTTTCTTTTGGATAGCTTTACATGAGGCACTTAAAAAGATGCTTTATAGCCTTCTGGCTGTCTAGAAATCAAACTGAAATATGAGCTCAGGGTCCTATAGCAGTAATCAAGCCATAGTCAAGGTTGGAGAAGAGTATCAAGACTATGACCATTCAAGAAGAATTAGAACAGCCTATTTAAAAAAAAAAAAAAAAAAAAAAAAAGAAGTCCCCTACTTCATGAACAAACAGCTCCAGACAGGAAGTTTCACCACTCCAGATCCTGAAAACCTGACACGCAGGCACATGCCCTGGGCAGCTGGTGTTGTGATGAACCAACATACACCCACATGAAATTGGCTGACAGGCCAAGTCATGGGCTTCTCACATCTAATACCTTGGCTACAAGGCATCAGGTTTCCAGATATGCCCAAGGCAGGGCAGTCAGCTAGTCTGAGCCCAAATAGTTTTGGGGCTCCCTCAGGTTGTGCGTATGTAGACCGAGAGAATGTGGTGGCCCTTTTCCACATAGCTTGGGGACACTTATTCTGAAGAACCTGGAGGCCATTGTAACTGCTAGGCAAAACTTCAGAGGTTTAACTAAAACACCTTGCAGCCAAGGGCTGACCACGTGGGGCAGCTGGGGCAAGAGCCCCCTCATTAATTCACTTGCCCACCACTAGCAACAGCACTGGCAAATCATTTGTTTTCAGTGCAGCACAGTGTAAACCTACAGTGTGCAAACTGAATTAATGAGTTTTAAGGACACCTCAAATAATTTTTCCTAGCACTTCATTTTTCCCAACCACTGGGTAAACATGAGTCACCCAACAGAGGTACATTAATATTTTCAGGGCTGCCTCAGGACCCAGAATTTTAACGTTGTGTGAATGGAGTAAAAGAAAGTTGTATGATAGTTTTTTGAATGACACATGCAGTGTACTATCTACTACCCATGGAGAAAAAGTAGATTGCCTCTCAGGAAGAAGCAGTTAAGGTATCATACACATCACTGAGTTTCGTTGAACCACTCTGGAAACAGCCTTGCATTGTCTGTGTTTCACTCTCTCTAATTTTTGCATATTTCCAGTAGAGTCCTTGCCATCAAAAATGAACTGACTGGTATAAAAGAGCATTTTGTTGAAAGGTGCATATATTTTCTTGTCCCTCGTTGATCAGAAGATGCTGACCAGACCTATACTTCCCCCAACTTCTGTCTACATAAAGGCAGTTTGAATATTAGAGAGCAGCAAACTCTGTCTTAGCTCTCCTTCTGTCCCTCTCAGGACACACTCCTTTGGGTGCAGGCAAGGAGTTGGTTTAATAGTCTGATTTTGGTAGATGTCAGCTCAGTGTTCTTTGTTAAAGGGAAAATAAATAAACAAAATTGGTCACCAAAACCAAGTGCCCCCTCCAGGCTCCAGGTCCAGGATGGGGAGGCCTGAAGGTACACTCTTGTTTGAGTTCTAGACTCCTTTAAGAACAAATAAGAGTACTTAAAAGCCTATCCAAACATCAGATAAGCTATTTGTCTCCTTAGCTGTTTATGCTCCATTTAAGCCAATGTTTTATTGGGTTAACCTCTATTTGACCCGGTGGAGGGGACAAGTTGTTTTCCTTGAGCTAGTCATTAGCTCAACTGTAACTGATATTCCCAAGGAGAAACTTCATTTAAGCTGAAAAAAAGAAAATCAATGAACTGATGACCTCAGAACTAATGAGCATGCTGAGTTCAGTCCCTTTCCATAATCCTTCCTTCCTGGAAGTCCAGGTAAAGAAAGAGAGAGAGGGGAAGAAAAGGGGTGAAGGAGAGTGTTCTCACTTACCTGTGAGAACGCAATCCCAAAAGCCACTCCAGCTATGATTCCCATATTTGTCTCCATAAAACTGGTCACCAAGTCATAACAGCCCTGGAAAACAAACATCATCATTCCTTGTATCAACCTTCTCTGCCGTGAATGCATACATACAAATTTCTCGTTTTAAATGGACTTGGGCTAGGCAATCTGCTGTGATTTCCAGCACTCTCACCCTTTTATTTAATGGTAATTCTGAGTGAATGATGGGAAGTGGTGGCAAAAACAGTTTCTTTCAAAAACAAATGCATTTCAGTACTTTGAAAAGCTAAATGTGATGTTACACTCATTTTTATGGCTCTTATTAAGCAAGCCAATTTGCGTTGTTTTAAAAAACAATATAGCTTTGACCTGAAACCAAACCAGTAACAATATACCAATGTTATAACACAATACAAATGTCAAAAATTAATAAATGATGCTGATTTTCTAATATTCTAGATGTTTAATAGAATTGCCCCCTGAGGCATTTTTCTTGCCTTTATCTGTCAAGGGACACCAGGCAAAGCACTGAGTATTATGTAACTCTAAACCATATACCGAAGTTATCAAAGGTTTTGTATGAATTTTCTTGGTTCTTTTGCCCTTGGACATAAAATTCTCTGTCCTGCTCCGCAAACCCAATTTTCTCTCTCTAGCTCAGACCCTGATTCCACCAGCTGATTTGCTTCCTCATGCCTCAATTCACATCCCAGACTGGGGCCAGAAGATTCATATACATGTCTGCCCTTCTCTTGGATAGACTTTTTTGAGATGTTCCGCCTCAGTACAATAATTTTTGCCAAGTTCCTTCCCTTGCTTAATTTACCCCTTAAAAAACCCCCATCTGAAATTAGCTGTCTCAGTTTGTGGTGCCTAAATGAATCTGAACCAGCAACACAATACCTTGAAGAAAAAAAGAAAGATGACATCTATTTTTTCTTTCATTTCTAACCTGTCTGTCCACACAATCCGAAATGACCACTCAGCCCCTTTTGCCACACTTCCTCAAATGATCAACATCACTCTGGCTTCAGGCCAGTCCTGAAGTGTTTTATACACTATAACTTTATCCATTTTATCAGAAGTTGGAAAACTCAGAAATGACAGTGAGCTCCCTTTCCCAGTTTGGACTCCCGTCCCATAAGAGAAAAGTGTTTCCACATTTCACATCCATCCACACCCTCCTCATTTCTGCAAGCACTGTAGGAACTCTTTACATGACCTCAGAGCAATAGGCGCTTGTATAAAAATAACAGCGAGAAGGAAAAACAATGCCCCTCATTTGAGATAGGCCATTTATGAAATAAATTGTGTCATTTCTGTAACTTCTTTTATAATATGAAAAGATATTTAATCCTGAGGGTAATTAAGTGGTGAATCTAATAGTAACTGAGGACTAGCACATCTGTGATTCATTTCTGCAATGTTTAAGTGTACATATTAATACCTTACTATGTTTTACTTCAGTGTATGGTAAGTCCAATTCAAGCTTGCTTATTAAGTCATCAAGCAACTATAGTTGTGTGTGTCTTACATGTTGTGCAACGAGATTAGATTTCTCAAGCAGTATTTTCATTCTGTCTGACATGGCTTAATGCTCTCCCACCTCTTCTGAAATCTGCTCTTTTGAAGTGCCTTCAAGAGATGCAACATCTAACTGCAATGGTAATCCCACGTCACAATAATCTGTTTACTGAAGTACATTGTTTACATACAGCTTAATTGCTCAGCCCTGACTGTGCTGAGTGAGAGTTCCAGCAGCATCCACGAGATGAATATACAGCACAGAAATATGTGAAGCGCTGTGTGCACACAGCTGGGGGCTGATCCAGAGTGACAGAAGGGACAGTTTACCAAGTATCTGATCTACCTTGACTCCATGCAGCTTTTCCTTTCTTAAGGTTTTAGAGAGAAGTAGTAGTTCTTGAGATTTGCTGGTAAAGAACTGTGATGATTAAAAGCACTATATCAACAGTAATTAGCTAATCCTAAGGACGGCTCCTAAAAGTTAGGTATTAGTGCCCTCTGAGATGGAGAAATGGAGAGCCTAAACAATTTACCCAAGGTCACTAATCAAGTTAGGGTCAGAATTGGCAAATACAATCCAGGAATGTTGTCTTTTAGTCCTGCAATTATATAATTAGTTTAATCCTCTTTGGTTAATTTATCATTGGTCCTCAGAAACTGCTAGCAATTTGATTAGCTCATAGAGAACTTGTCTTACTGATAGTTTTGCAAGATCCACCAAAAGATATATTCCAAATATACTTGTCCACAGGCATGGTGAGAAGAGTTTTCTACAACACAGGCAACATATATTTTCCTTTTTCTCCAACACACACAGGGTAAAGGGCTCGTTTCCAAGATGAGCAAGGTGCTTGGGTCAGAGGCAACGACAGTTGCTTTCTAGCTGAAGTGGAAGGACAGGGCCACACAGCATTTCCTCCTGCTTGCTTTTTGTTCCCATGCCCCTTTCAGAAACATCCCACCTTGTTCAAATGCTTGGGACAACTCCAAGATCTCACAACTGCTAAGCAGAAATCTGCAACCTTTGATTACAAACGGCTATCTCTGAGAATGAGATAAAACCAAACAAACTTCCAAACATCCAAACTTCCCCTAGGTAATTAAATCAAGTCAACAATTCAACTACTTCCTGAGGAATCAGCAGTCCCTTTCTGTCAGATGACTTGTGCATTTGACATGAGAACACAGAGCAAACATGGCTAGAATGAGTTACTAGCCCTGGACTAGGACACATTCACCCCTCAGTCACTTTCTATAATTTAGCAGGCATCCTGTGCCATGAGGAGCTCACAGGTGGACAAGGATTTACCTGTGCATGCAGAGCAAGCCTGGCACTCTGAGAAAACACTAGATCAGTGCTGGGAATGCAAATATTACCTGCTCAGTGATGCACCCAGGAAAGGTTCAGAGTCCATGGCTGCCCCAAACTGAAAAGGTGGGACCTGCTGGTAGAACACCAGTCAGAATACCAGAAAGCTTTCCTGCTGGGAAGATGAGCAGAAGCAGGGGCTCAGGCTGGGCTGCCCAGGAGGCACTCTGCCTGCAGTGGATGCTGTTCTGCACATGTCCTAGATTCGCCAGGTCCTACCTCTCACTTTACTTCCACTTCTACAGAAACACAAAGTTGCTACAAGTTCACAAGGTGCAACTGAATGGAGTGACTCACCCTCTATACTCATGCAGCCCACCAAGATTACTCTTGCTGATGGTGATTGTGAATATCTTAACCAAAGAACACCACTAACATTCCACATGTCTGCAACAAGTGGCTCTCATTAAACTATTGCAAAAAAGAAAGGCTTAGTAAAAAATAACCCTCTAGTATCCCTTTTTCAATACAAGCCAGAAAATGTTGTCTACTTGACTGGTTTTCAAAGATGTTTCAGGCTGTGCTCAGCCACCACTCCAACCTTCTCAATCACAGGGGACTGAGGTGAAAAAAACAGAAAGAGAAAAGAGAGAGGCATTTCCACATTTCCTGTTATCTACTCAGGACTTCTATTTATTGTTTCTAAATTCAACTCCGAAAATAAAAGCAGAAAAGAAAATATTCCTTAAGTCTGAATAAGCTATGCTGCAACTTATGGTGATTTAGCCATGATATCATCCCTTTTACCAGCAAACTGTTCCCTCTCTTGCAAATCTCAAGTGAGAAAGAAAGAGCTGATGACACATTGGCATTTGAAGCGATGACTTGAGTTGTACTTCTACAGTGCAGCATCTGCTATAGATGCTGCATTATTTTCTTTTTATTCATCACTTTCTTAGTGTTTTCTGTATTAGTCTTTTTCTTCCTGTTTTCCCAACCTGCTTTCCCAATCCTATTCTGTTTTCCTGACCTGCTGCTTCAGGTAACCCCAGGGAAAGGGTCACTTTGGGCTGTGCTGTACTTTCAGCAGCATATGTTCAAAGATTTTAAGTCAATGTACCCACCAACCACAACACCTGTTGTTCATCACCCATGTTTTCTCTGTTTGGGATGACAGCTAGGCTCCAACACTGTTTGAACATAAGCAAGAGTAAAGCCTGTCCTTCCCTCCACCTATGTTTTTGTCCTCCACAAAACCCCCAGCATTCAGCAGGAGTGAGCAGAGAAGAGAAGAGGTGCTGACTGACCCAACCATCAAGAACAATCAAGCACATGTGTCACTTGTGGTCCTGTGCCCGGCCAGCATTGCCTCTGTGCAGAGCCTTTACCTCAGCCTCTGCATGAGGAAAGAGAACGAATCCCCTCCTCAACAGAAATGCTGCACCTGGGCATTTGAGAAAGGCCAGATTAAAGAACATGAAAGCAGGCAAGGGGCAAAGCCTGTTGTTACTGTTGCTCCAGCCCTATATGCACATTATTTACCAACCATTTGAAATGAAATGCAACTGTAAACATCCATACTCTCCTCTCCACTGGGTGGTGTCACAACAACTGCCTCTGGCACAACGTTACTGGTACCTTCTGGTTTACTTTAGTGGCAGCCACGGTCATGTTGCGCAGATCCTGAGTATTACAGTCACTGGAGTTCATGCAACAGCTCGTAGGGATGCCGTGCTTGAAGAAGTAAGGGCTGGTGCTCCAGTTGGTGTAGCTCTGAATGCCACAGCAGCTCAGCTAGGAGGAATAAGAGGCAGATTTAAGACACACAAACAAACAGAACAGAATCATCACTGCCCACTTAATCAGCTTATAATCAAAATAAAGACACGGTGTTTCCAGTTTTGAAAAGTAGATACCAACCCCTGCCCCATTAATTGTGAAAGTGTCAGGAGTGTAATTTACAGAATATGGGAGCAGACAACTAACTAAAAAAAAGGTATTTTCTGAGCAGAGCTATTATTTATAACTTTCAACAAGGGTTCAGCCACAAAGCCATCTTCTTCAGTTGAATGTCTGTTGTTGTTTTTATTTTTTTTTTTGTTTATTGGTTTCCTTTACTTATTTATTTCATTAAATATGATCCTGGAAATTCAAAACCCCAAAGCATTACATAGAATTACATGTAGCACATACAGGGTCAAGCTAGTGCAAACTGATAAGGTGAAGTCTCTCTAACTCACCAAAATAATTTCTAGGACAATTCACTGAGCCTTGAATAGAAAGAGACCATATTTTTTATCTATGAAATCAGCTGAAAAACCCCAAGCTGGGAAGGATGTGCTTCTTTAGATGCTAAGCTAGAAGACAGATACCAAAAGATATGAAGTATGTGCTAAATTTTTTTGCATGGAAAGGGCTTATAAATGCATTCCTGTAAAAACAGAGCTATGAATGAAATGAACATTTTGCTACAACAGAAACACTGAATAATTTTTCAGAATTATTTAGTTTGTTGAACTCCAAGGAATCAGAAGTTCAAAATACAGGTTAACATTAGGCAAACAGACAAATTGACAGCAGAATATACTCAGTTTAGAGCAGTGCAGTGATCTGCTAAGCAGGAGAAACCAGGTTAGAGTTCAATTTCAAACATGTTGAGGGGTCCAACATAACAGTTGTCATTTCTAAAGGTCTAAAAGTCATCAATAAAATTACAGTGACATTTCAGCCAATCAGCAAATTACAGTCACAGGGAAAGCAAACTGTCTCACAGAATGCACTGGGAGCTGAAGGGATAGCTTCTTGCTATAGTACAGTTTCCAGTGAGAATTTAAGTGTGAATTTTATCACTTTGTGTTGTAGTTGGTGGACTTGGTCCCTTGTGGGTGACAACTCCAACTAGTTTGGCCCTGCTGTGGCACTTGCCACCTCTGTCCTGATGGAAGGCAAGGCAACCCCCCATTGCCCTGCTACCACACCCCATGGGTCAGAAAGGCTCTTCCACCAAGCACCTACTCCATCCCTCCAGAACAGCTTTCACTGCCAACCTCAGCAGCACATTTGTCCACTCTCTTTTCCTCTGGGGAAAATACACTCAGTTTTTCTCTTTAACTCACTAAGTTTCCTTTGCCAGCTTCTCACTGTACTTGTGAAGAGAACTGCAGCATTTTATCAGTGATATAGAATGCTAGATTATAAAATCCTGTCTCATCCAACTCCAATTTACAACATGTCATAATGTAATTGGCAGATTCCCATAAAAACAAGGTGTGTTCTTTAGGGATAAAACTGGTCCTTAAACTTAACTCAAGATCTGGGACCAACAGCAAGCAAGTGGGACAGGCCCTGCCTTTATCAGATGGCTTTTTCACTAAAACTTAGGCATATTGGACAAGCATATCAGCTGAAATACTTTTCTTCTAGGTCAGTTTTGTCAGCCTCTAATTTTGCTTGCACAATACAACTTGCAGATCAAGCCATCCACACTTCATGTTCTGTGACCAAATCTGAATGAATGCTTTGTCTCTTTATTTGCTAATTTTCAGTATCCAGTTTCAGACTTACACTTTCCTGTACGTTATCCACTGCATGGCTCCGCTCATCGTTCTTGTTGTAATTCTGGATTGCTTCGGTGTATGTCCTAAGGAAAGTATCCTTGATCTAGGAGGGCAAGGAAAAAAACAGCCCACGTGAGCAACAGAAAGCATTACATCTGTAGCAGTTTTTGCAAGAAGCAAATGCACTTCCAAACCTAACAAGACACCCAAACCAGCCCTTCACACTTGTTTTTAAGTGTGTTTTCAGAGCTGGCAGAGCTCCCTCTTAACTGTCAGGAGTCACTCATGCCATTTTTCTAGTGGGGTCTATCAGACTCAGAAACAAAACTACCCCAGAAAACAGACATATTTGAAAAAAAAAAACCAAACATAAAATTACTTAACCTCTGATGCTTTTTCCCCAAATACTTTGTTCCAGCACTAAGTCTGAAGCAGACTGCATGCTTCCTCATGGATGCCTGGTGGGAGTTAAAGTTTATGGAAATGCCTTGGGTACAGAAGCCAGTGGCATCAAAGGAAGACATGAATCCCTTGACTGGGTGACAGCCCTCTCCCCAACACCAGAGGCATTTGGCTAAGGAACAAGAGGTCCCTCAGCTGGCAAAGGTCAGGCATATCACCAGGAATGGCACTTTGACTGCATGGTAAAGGGGCTGGGAAGTAGTTGATTTGGGCAATCCACATGGCTGTGGCCTTCACAAGAGACTGACTCTCCCAAAAGGGAGCAGCAGCCTGACACTGAGGCTGCTGCAGGTTAGGCCAGATGCAATGGCAATCCTCAGCACGTGGACAGGTATTTCAGAACTCAGTTAAAAACAATCCACCACTTGCAAGGGTAGACACCAGAAAAGCCTACAGCAGTGGAAATCTGATGTCAAAAGGGGAGACTAGAAAACCAGTTAATACAAAGAGAAGAGAAACGGAGTGTCTCTGGGGTTGTTCTGGTTCAGCATTGTGGCATGTAGGTCCATGAACTTAAAGTCAGAGATAGACCTGATTACAGTGGATAAAGCAGAAGTGCTACTACAAATCTAGACCATCATGCTTCTTTAAAGCTTCTTCCTGCCCCAGTTTTCCACCCCCTCTACTTCTAATCTCTCCTTATTCTCAGGATAGAAACAAAATCCCATCCCACTCCCTCTCTGTCCTCTGCCTCCCCCCCACAAAAAAGGAAAAGATTTACAAAACATGAAGTCTGGTCTGATGCAGAAGTGCCCTCTGCCTTACATAAACCAGCACTTGCCTGGCTGAAGAAGCCGTGTTTAAAAAAGGTATTTAATCTATTCTGCAGACCTCAGCATATGTAAAAGAGTAAAGAAGATCTTACATGAGGGACACAGAAAATCTGATAGCTCCAGAGTAAATCATGAGGCAGCTGAGGGCAAGAGCTTTGGCTAAATCCCTTCATTTGGAATCACATCAGTTTTTAAGAGCTGTACACGTTATTGTTGCATATCAGCCACATCCCTGGAGATGTGTGTGGAGCCTCCAAGCTCAGTGACCTACACACTCTCCACGCTCCAGAGAACTCAGCAGCTCCTGCCCAGGGAGGCACTGCCACATGCAAACTCAGCACATTTCCACCTACCTCGTGGCGAAACACAAACCCTGAAATGCCAGCCACTAGCTCAGCCAGGAACACCAGGGACAAGAACATGGCATACTGAAAAGGCAGGAGGCAAGAGAAGTCAGAGCATGACAGGCTTTTGTCTCAGCACAGATATTATCACATAAAATTTAACTTTCCGCTCTAGGAACCCCTCAAACTTGTTAAGAAATCAAAGGACTTTCAGAGGAGATACAAAGGTTATTACCTGAATGTAATATATGTGTTTATACAACTCACAACTGATACATATAGTTTAATTACTGGCTTTTCTGACGTTTCTGTTCCCACATTTCTTAGCATTCTTATATAAATTGAAACAAACTCACATGCCAGAGATGGATCCAAATCACTCAGGTTTTGATCTTGCAGAAAGGAATACAAACAGACCCTTCACATTTGCCTGGTGCTCTGCTAAGGTAAATAGGCTTTCCCAGGTGTTTTAATTCATGTTTATCTGTCTCACTGCTAGACTGGGATTTGCTGCCTGATTCCTGAAGTTTCTACAATGAATGAACCGAAATATTGACTTCACTGGAGATATTCTAACAGTAATGAGAATCTCAGAGTAATGAGACGTTTCAAATACTTTGCTGAGCCAAGGTCCATGTTTGGCTTTAGGAGCAGCATTTGGATCAGGAGCTAAATAAACTTTGAAAACAGTGCTTTTAGTGTAGACACTCACTCACTATTAAAAATATATTTAAGCAAAAATAAAGAAGGTAAAGAAAAAATGCAAAGTGGGATGGTAAAATTGGAAGTTGGGCTTTAATCTTCTGCATGGAAAATTACGTTGCTCCACTTGCTAATAACAGTTAATTAAAAAAGGAAACAAATTAAATTCAGTCCTAGCAGGATTTAGTGGAGAGGGGTAAATTTAGTTTTACTGAAAGGCTATTGAGGAAGGGAGGCCAGCAGTAAAGGCAGAACTAGAAAAAAAAATTGTCTCCAATTAATGCAGATGTCAAATCACTGTCTGTTCAGGAGAGAAAAAAAGTTTAGAAATATTTCTTACTTGTACAATGAAAATAAACCCATGTGCTTGGAACAGCACATGCTACTGCTAGTGGCATACCTTTAAGAAAGTTACATGACTTACAGAGCCTGATTTCCTGTGGATTTATGCCACCATTCACCTCTATCCCTTCCCCATCTGGACTGCAGTAACTCCAACAAGCCTCTACATGCCCTGACAACACATCACCAGCAAGAGACAGCAGTGGTGCACCTACGACAGCATCAGGTACTTGTCAACTGGCCACCACAGATTTGCAGCTGCTGCCTCTCCCCTACTCCTTCCCTGCCATCATTTGAGGAAATAAACTCTCTTTAAGTTGTCCTTTTTTTTTTTTTTAATAAATACAGTTTAAACTGGAGAATAATCATGCTGTCTCCGTAGAAAATCCCCAAAACATTGTAGCAGGAGATGCATTTTACTATCCAGGCCTTTTTCAGTAGCTCAGTACTTTACAAGTGTTATTTCTAATCTTTCAAGCCACTACACATGTAGGATTTTGCTCCAGAATATTCCTAGGAACACAGTTTATCATATAGGCTTGTTTAAACTGTAGTTATTTTGCATTTTAAGGTAGGCTGGAAAACTCAGAACAGAGAAACTTGTACAGAGAGAGGTCAAAGTGGACTGGGGAACAACTGCTGTACCTCTCCTCAGTGCACCTTGAGCCCCTGCTGTTTTTGAGATGAGGCCAAACATACTAAACAGCACTTTGTTTTCTGGAGTTGACTTGTCCTATCCTAGTGAAGGTCAGGAGAAAAAGAAAGGCTGGTGTGCTTTTTTTCATAACTACTTTTTCCATAATTTCACATCAAGTACTAAACTGACCCCTCAAAATATGGTTCCAAAGAATTTCACATTTATGATGCTTTGGACATTTTAAAGATAGTAAATATACTCATCTATCTGGCTCACAGAAAACCAGAATGATTGTAGAGTGACACACAGAGCAATTCAGAAGCAGTTTTCCACTCTGCTCCAAACAACACTTGGGCCTATACGCCATGTGGTAGCACATTTCAGTAATACTCAATCAACAACTGGTTTTGGCAAAGAATCTTTTCCCCCTTTGTCCAAAAGGCACATATGTTAAACATTAAGATCAATAAAATCTAGCTTATGTGTCTGAAAAACTACATCAACATCTGGCAAACCTAGGCAGGGGGTGTGGGGAATCCTAATTCACCAATGAAACCTCTTCCCCTCTTTAAGGCACTTTGGCAATGCTCACCAGTTTCAGCATCCATGGGCTGCCACGACAAGTGGCGAAGCAGCCGAAAAGCCCGAAGACGATGATTGTGGTACCCGTCCCAATGAGCACGTAGGGGGCATTGGTGGAGTTCTCAGCAATGAGAGAGATGTATGTGCCAAGGGTGAGCTTGCCCCAGACACCGACTGCGAGGAGGATAACGCCTGTAATCTGCAGAGAAAAATGGGAAAGGTGTCAGGAGCAACCAGGGAAGGCATCCAAGTTCAGTACACAGTGATCCTGAAGAGATTCATTGGTGCTGTTGTGTTGGCAGAAGGAAGCCTCAGGACTTCTACTAACTCCAGAGGGATGGACAGATAAAATTAAATTCCAGCATCTGGAGATGACACTGAAGGAGAGACTGAGCACTGCCAAGCTGACGGTTGCCAAGGGAGGATGCAGTGAACCACCTGCAGGACCAGGCTCTCTGCTCCTACAGCACACTGAGAGAGGTGCCCAATTCCAGCACTCTTACCAAAAGGCACAAATAACTGCTGGCAACTCAGATCTCCTGAGTTTTGCCACAAAAATTGCCTCCTCCTATTTATCGGCTGAGAAGGAGTTGGAATTATGTCCTTCCTCCTGATTGGATGATGACATGGCCGAGCAGAAGCCAACACCGCCGCACCAGCAATTCCTTACATTGGCCAAACACTTGTAGAATGAGCTTGAGGAGGATTCTCAGTTGACAACGAACCTTAAAAGCCTGCTTCCTGATGTCCTGTCCTTCTTAATGCCAAAGTTTCAGGAATATGAACACCCTTTGCTGTGTGTTACTCTGGCAAGTGAGCCTTCCCCAGGCTACATAGCAAGTGACCCCCCCTGGCTGTGCAGAAGCTGTGACACAGGGTGGGAGAACACCAGTGGGCTCTGGGAGCACCCAGCCTCTTGCTCGAGACTCACAAGCAGAGGCTGCCACGCCACAGGGCACTACTGTCTTGTGAACATCTTTATACTGCTGTGAAATCTTGAAATTCAACACCATTACAGCAGGGTTGCCCTGCAGTTCTTCGTGCAGGAGATCCTTGTTCACAGTTATATTGCACCTAAAAACTCCCGTCTGAGCTGTGTTTTGAGAGCTTTCATCCCCTTTTCGAACGGGTTGACGTGAAATAATTGAGGGAAAAACTCCTCGAAGATAAAAAAGGAAAACAGTTCTTTGGTTTTTTTACCTAGGCTGGCTCAAAAAGGACTATGCAGGGTGCATGGCCCACATGCCTTTCCACTGTCCTGCTGCTCGGCACCAGCAGGCAGAGGAGCCCGTCCTCTGCTCAACCTGTGTCTGCGGCAGTGGGTGTTGCTCTGGTGCTGCACTTCCACCTCTCTGGAGAGGGAACTGCATTCAGCAAAGCTGCTGAATAATCAGAGCCACCCAAGGAAAATACCAGGAGGGGGGATGGTACAAACAGACACTCTGAAGAAAGAGACAGAGGGAGAGATGCAGGGAAAAGAATAAATAACGAAAATAGATGGAATAAATAGAGAAACAGGAGAAGTCCAGGCAGATAAAAGCAAATTAACTTGTCCTCAGAGAGAGGAGATAATTTCTATATCAGAGAAAACAATCTCACCTGGCTATTTCCACACTTTCCAGCTCATCTGCTTCCATGCCTCCCAGAGCTCTAGGGCAGACATGCCCCCACCTGGCTCCCACTCAGAGCCCACCAGAGTGCAGCACTGCCACAGAAACCCATCATGTTCCTCTGTCTCACTGAGCGTCCCCCACTCCCCCCAACCTGCATCAGCATTTCTGTTGCACTTTTGGGACAGGACTAGCAGAGACTTCTGCTTTCCTGCCCATGGTGGGGATAGGAATAAATCCAACTCTTGTTCATCTTTCAGGGCAACTGCTTGAAAAGTGCTGATTCTTTGCTCTTGAACCCTACTAACTTACAGCTGCACGTCTAAAAACTCACTGAGTAGCCTACCTACCCACAGACATCAAATGCCCCCACCAAGACTGGTCCCATCCATACACAGCACTGTTGGCACCTCTCTCCTTCTTCTTTCTAAGAAAAGCTTTTTCAGAGGGTGCAGATTAATCAGTAAAATTTGAAAGCAAGCTGCAGGGGACTGGGAAATCTGCTGAACAACTTTTGGTTTCTCGCCTCCAGTTCCACAAAGGGCTGGTTTCTGTGCCTGAGCTGCTGAAAGTTTTACCACTGTCCCCAGGGAGGTGTAAAAGCAGCCTTCACTGCCAAAATGAACAAGCAGCTTCACATATGAAAGAGAACTCAAGCCTTGTAAAAAAAACATTTTTAGTTGGCTGTTTGAAACAATTACTAACCCTTTACTATGTGCTTTAGGAGTTTGGTTTCCCCCGTCTCAGGGGGGAGCCTATTCAATTTGTGGCACACACAGACTTTTGAAAAAAGGAGGAAAGCTTCTCAGTGGTTTATTCCCCTTCTCCTTCTTAATAGAGCTCTGATTTAAAGGGATTTAAGGAAATCCCTCAGTTTGTTGGGAGGTCTAAACCCCCAAGTGCAAGCTTGGCACTGTGCAGAGAGGTTGGGGCATTTCCACAAAGACATACTGCAGATGCACCTCAGGTTGCAGCAGTGCTGGCTGGAATTTTGCTTGTGAAGAGGAAAAACCAGAAAACTTCCCTACAAACCTTTTCATGACCTTTATTTATCAGAGCACAAGCAGTGGTATGACTAATGCCTACCTCCACCCCAAGGTAAACCTTGTTTCCTTATTTTCAAGACACACTTTTCATCCCCATCTCTCTGTTCCATCACACAGTCAAGGGAATGATGAATGTACTGGGTCTCTGGTTTGGTTTGGAGATTTTTCTTTGAAAGCAGGAGGTACATGGGCAAGCAGAAGACCAGGATATTGCTGCCATGAGAATAAGGCAGCAGGAATAGACACTGGTTCTGACACTCACCACCAGTACACACATCTTTTCCCTTACTCTAGCTCTATCTCCTTCATTTGACTCCAAGTGACCACACCCCTAATCCTGTGACCTGTGGGTCAGACCCAATAGGTGCAAAAGCAGGGTGATGTTGGTCCTCTGGCATCTGAAAGGTCTAAAAGGAAACTCAGAACACCTCTTCCAGTACACAATCCCTCCCCAGTCTTCCCTATTCCCTTTCCACTGTAAAGTTCCCATTGAGGCCATGATCATATAATTCAGTGGCAAAATGGAAAATGATTAGGCAGATGAATAGATGGATATGATCAACATATCTTCTGCTGGAGACATACAAAGTATTTCAGATATCTGGGCAGTCAAAGGAGAGTGATTACCAACCTTTTGACTTTTAGAATCCCCCTGAGCCAAGACTCACCACCCAGAGCAATTTTATTTATAAACACCTGCAACAGCCAGTACACATGGAGTAAGAGAGCAGCAGTCCCACTCCACCAGTGAAACTTTGACTTCCTATGGCCCCTGCAAGAATAGGGATTCTTCCTGGAAATGGTATGACAACTACAGCCTGTGAGGAAGAAGTGTCACAACCCCACTCCAGGTCCTCAGCAGACACAGAAGAAACGAACTGGCAGCTGCAGAGCCCACGATGCCCCAAATTAGACATCTGGAGCGGTACAGAAAAATAAGCATTAGCAAAGGAAAGAAAAAAAAAGTTTGCTTATAAAATGCAGGTGCCAGAGACATCCTGCCCAAATGCAAGGAGCTGTGGGAGAACTGTCAGTAGCTGCTGTATGGAGGGCTGGGCCCCATTCCTCTCCCAGCTCCCATGGGGCAGAAATGTCAGAGCATCTCCCTGAGCCTCAGTCCCATTTTATACCCCCAGCTGTGACAAGCATGATGGGATGAAGGCAGGCTTGGCTTTTACCACCTCCCTCAAGTATCTCTGACTTTGTGGTGGCAGGATTGATTAAGCCCATGGAGCAGCTTCCAGGGGCTCACAGCTGAGTCAGGAAGCTTTGCTCTCTCACTGCTGCTGCTGACCTTGATGTTGATACCCTGGCATGCTACAAGGTCTCTGAGCATCCCCTTTGTCACAACACTGGACCCTACAGGTGATGGAGGGCCTGAGGTAGAGCCATATACACTGAACACAACCAAAGCCAGGTAGGTTGTGCTTATGGATGTAAAAGTGACAGTGTGGAGGGGAAAAGAGGAGTGGCAATTATTACATGATGAGGTTATCCAGTTTTTTGTGCCATCCTGTCCTCTGGTGCGTTTAAGAGAAAACAAAAGAGAAAAACACCCAAAAATACCAGGTTTCAAGGCCTGTCACAAACTTACCCAATGCTTTGTTTCAGAAAAAGAACTCTGAAGTTTTCTTTGGACTTTATGCAAGCCTTGGCTTAAGCAGTAACAGCCCACACCTGGATAAAACAGCCAAAGCACACATCCATCTCCAAACAGACAACATTACCAGAGAGGGGTTCCTGCTAACAGCCAGGGTGGGCCTGGTTTATCCATACTTAGGGCCAGTTCCTAAAATCATAACAAGCCCCAGAAACTCAGACAGGTTTCGTGTCCACAAATGGGCTGGCAAGTGATTTGTGCTGGTTTTGGTCTTCTCTTTTTCATACTTGCAAACTGTCCCACCTCTACACTATTTTGATGGATTTTCCCTGCAACTTCTGTTTCTTTTCTGTGCTGTTTCTCCAGTCTTCAACATTATTAGAAAGCTGTTTCATCCTGGATTTCATCAAGGGTAGATCATGTCTTCATTACAAAAGTTCACTGCTGTGGAAGCCCCTGGACTCATGTTTCCTCAACCAAGAAACCCGAGATGTAGCATTCCATAAAACATTATTAGGCTTGCCCTTCATTTAGGTCAAACATTTTAAAGGTTAAAAAAAAAAACTCAATGGAGGAGATATCCAAGTAGGGCAAGTACTGTAAAGACTACACACAGCTAGAAATTGCATTGTTTAGCACTAGCAGGTCTCACATTTCATTGTGTCTGAGCTCAGGCTCGACAAACACACCCCAGAAGCCCTTGACTGACAAGATGGCAGGAAATGAAGCAGGTGGGCCACCTGGACATTTTCTAAGAAAAACTCCACTGAAATCAAGATGTTCCCACGGAGTGTTTTAATCTACGTGAATTGGATTGTTCTGGCTTTAAAAATAAAATCTGAGAAAAAAAAGCCTCAGCAGGCTCTACCCCCTTGCTCTGGCCACGTGTATCAGGCCCAAACTTCACTGACCACCCAAGCACTGTTATGCTTCCCTGCCCCTTTCCATCTAACAACTCTGTGTATCTCGCATCTGCTCTATGTAACACTGTATTGGGGTTGTGTGGCAAGGTTTTGGTAGTGGGCAGTCTACAGGGGTGGCTTCTGTGAGAAGTTGCCAGAAGCTTCCCCCATGTCCAACAGAGCCAGTGCCAGCTGGCTCCATACAGATCCACTGCTGGCCAAGGGTGGGCTCATCAGGGACGGTGGGAGCACCTCAGGGATAACATATTTAAGAAGGGGGGTAAAAAAACTGCTGCACAACAGCAGCCAAAGAGAGGAGTGAGAATATGTGAGAGCAACAGCCCTGCAGGTGCCAAGATTGGTGAAGCAGGAGAAGATGCTCCAGGTGCCAGAGCAGAGATTCTCCTGCTGGCTGTGGTGCAGACCATGGTGAGGCAGCTGTGCCCCTGCAGCCCCTGGAGGTCCATGGTGGAGCAGAGATCTACCTGCAAGCCATGGAGGAACCCCAGCCAGAGCAGGTGGATGCCCGAAGGAGGCTGTGACCCTCTGGGAAGCCTGCACTGGAGTAGGCTCCTGGTAGGACCTGTGGACCCATGGAGAGAGGAGCCCACATTGCAGCAGGTTTGCTGGCAGCACTTGTGACCCTGTGGGGGACCTGCACTGGAGCAGTTTGTGAAGAACTGCAGCCCATGAGAAGGACTCATATTGGAGCAGTTCATGGAGGACTGCCTCCCCTGCAAGGGACCCCGTGCTGGAGTGGGGGAAGAGCATGAGCAGTCCTGCCCCTGAGGAGGAAGGAGCAGCAGGGACCACATGTGATGAACTGTTTGCAGCCCTCATTCCCCATCCTGCTCTGTTGCTGGGAGGAGGAAGTAAAAAAATCAAGAGTAAAGCTGAGCCCAGGCAGAGGGGAGAGGTGGAGGGGAGATGTTTACACAACTTGGTTTTATTTTCTCATTATCGTGCTCTGATTTGATTGGTAATAAATTAAACTAATTTCCCTAAGTCAAGCCTGTGACAGTAACTGCTGAGTGATCTCTCCCTGTCCTTGTCTCAACACACGAAGCTTTCATTATATTTTCTCCCCCTCGTTCAGCTGGGGAGAGCAGTGGGCACCTGGCATCCAACCAGGGTCAACCCACCACAATCACACATTTACTCTCTCATCTGAATGGACTGGGGATTGTCAGCAGGACAGCAAGGCATAGACCACCAAAGTGTCTCTCCTTGCTTTGTCCTGCCTCTCCTCCAGCATGGTATCACAGGCACATCCCCACCAGTTTCTGATTTCAGTCAAATGTAGGCTTTCTACTCCTTTGCCTTCCTTCAACATTAGTGCAGATGCTTCCAATGTTATCTGCAGTATTGCCCCCAGTTCTGGAGCTGATTGGATGTGGTGAAAAAGTTCACATGCTACATGCAGGCAGAAACACAACTGAACTGAATGTTAGCTCTAACTTCACTTTTCCAATTAACCATCAGCTTTTAAGATACGGCCAACAGCATTAATAAAAGGATACGTGCTGCAGCTTTGTAGGAGACAGGGAGAGTGATATCCTGATAAGGTTGGGCACTGCTGAAATCAGAACTAATGCTAACCACACACAGTTTCTCAATAAAAGGCAACAGAAAAATGCCTGTGAATTACTTTTTTTAACAGTACTGGGACAAAGATTAAACTATGAAACCCCTTCTAGACAACAGCAACGAAATACATGGAGAAGAGTATTCAGAGAATAACTTATGAAAGTGCACTATCTTTAATTCTGTCAGAATTAGGCAGGGAAACACTATGTACTCCTTTAAACTGGATGCATGGCACATTCTAACAGAGTCTGTTGTCTTCATACCCCAAAACTCACAGAGCATTGGTGGCATGATATAAAGGAAGTTGCTGCTGTAGTCTGAGATAGGAGATATGAAAGCTACTACACCTCACATCCACAGAGATTCAAGACTAATTTAAACCCTAATTTATACACAGGACTTCCATATGGAGCATTTAAAGTTTATCAATTACAGAGGTGAAGATAAACGTGCAGCAGTAATTGCTAGTTTATTTGTCTACATAATTCATGTCCTCCTCTTCATTACTAATGTCAGCTATTCTGGTTCCTAAGCTCTGGCAAAATAAAACTTGGAACCTGATCCTGATGGATATGGAGCACACAGCAATCCATACTGCTTCCAAAAGCAGCAGGAAAAGCTCATCATTTCCCTGGACTGGTTCTTCATCAGCAGAACTGAGATGCAGGAGGACAGACTCATCAATCAGGATCTCACTGTAGGTAACATTTTTCTATTTTATTTTATATTTGCAATCTTGCTAAATGAAGGTAAAATGTGTACAAGTTAAAATGAAATTCAAAGCAGCAGCAAAGAGTCGGACACAAGGAAAATAACCATGCTGTTGATATATTCAGCGTCTCAATTCCAATACTTCCTTTTCCAAACAGCAGCCTCCCAAATTTTGGTAGAGGTATGCTGTGTCTCTGCACAGCTCTACTGGAAAATCTTCTCCTCAAACAGGCTGGAGAAAGTCTGTACATAAAATGGGGGGAAGGCAGAGGGAAGGCAGACAAGAACTAGTGCAATCCATCTTGAAGCTGAAAGGCCTGGTGATAGGTTTAGCAGGCTGTGAGGAAATGAAAGAGGACCAAAGCTCACAGCTAATTAGATCTTCCAGACATTTCCCCAAAGGAGGGAAACTTTTTCACGAGGAAAACGTCCGACCTTGACAGCATCCAGAACAAATCCTGCGTTAAAAGCATGTCCAGAGAGACTTAAAAATAACTGGCCTACCTCTGAAAATTTTATAACTTTCCCAAAATAGGCAACGGATCACATTCAAAATGTTCTTGCCTTACAGCTTGTCAAGCCCTGGGAGTGGCTGGCTTTGAATCTTCTGCCTCAGCCTCTGGGCTCTCATCAGGCAGGCAGGCAGGCGACTAAAACAAATATAAATCTTCTTTTGCACTTCAATGTCAGCTCTTCACAGGCAGGGGCAAAGCAATAAGATGCAATGGAACATGGAAATGCATGTAAGCCAGCAATACACCTGAATTCTCTGTGCTCACATCTGATGATCTTGACTACACCTGCAAACCCAATGTGGGTCATGTTTGCACAGGATTGACCTCTGCTGGAGTGAAAAAGAAACAAAGATGACACGAGCTGTACCTTTAGAAGAAGGCAACTCCTTCATGTCCTTACCTCTTCTTAGAGGAAAATAGAAAATTATGCCCATTGACATAAAAAAGCCAAACACAAAACCATCACTAAAGGTGGAGTCACCAATGGTACTGTCTGGTATTTCCACTAAAAATAAAATTAGTTCCACTTTACAAAAAAATCTGATGATAGAAAGAAAAAAATGTTAGTTTTCTTTTCTTCTTTTTTTTTTTTTTTTAATTCTGCTATAATCATACTCTACTCAGTGAAGACTGTACTAAAGAAAAAATTGTAAGCCAATTAATAACCATTTCCATTCCCTTTGCAAATTGAGAGATGGCCTGTAAAGGTCACTGTGTTAGGGGAAAACACTTTCAATGGCCATTCTGGTATGTAGCTGCTCTAGTGTCTTTAGTTCCTGATTTCTCCATTTTTAAATACATTCCCCCAGTACCTAATATGATTATTTTGTCCCCCTGTTCTTCTAACTCAGGTCCATGCCTCCTCTTCCTCTCCTTTACAGCCAGCTTCCCATCTAAATAAGATGGGAATATCTAAATAATTTTCTTAAGAAAAACCAACCAAAAGCATTTAAAGAAAAAAAATGCTATAAATTTTTTTAGATTACATTCCTTTCTATGATTCTTTGCCTATCTCACCTGGGTAGGCTGCCAGGCTTTGGGCTCAGGGTTTTCTCTTCCTGGTGCACATGTGGGATGCCCAGCACAACAAGTCTTGCTTCGTCCCTTCACCCCAGCAATATATTTGAGTTATGATCCCTGCTGTTCAGCATCCATCTAATGGTAGCTTCTGTCAGAAAACTGATTATCCACCACAGCTTTTGTTGTTTCTGTCCAAAACTGAAATTCATGTGTATTAAAACAACTGGCCAATGTCCTCCCTGCAGAAACCATCACCAGGGGATACCAGCACATGCAAACCACAGCAATGGGGATGCTGCCTCTGCTCCCATGTCACCACAGGGATAGAGCTGAGCATCTAGTCCACCCGAGTCAGGGGATAACCACCAGTCCTGCCCTAAAAATACAGTGGAGGAGCTTTTGATTAGACACATGGATATCAAGCTTAACAGCCTGTTCTTACACAGCTCCTTTCTGTAAAGCAGACTACTATTTCCTTTTTAAAAATATTTTTACGGTTCAGTGCTTCTCCTTTCTTGGTGGGGCACTACTACAAGCACATGGATAGTTGTCCTGAGTGAGGTGCCATCAGATTAAGGTCCTCAGAGGTCAAATTGTAGTGCTGGTAAAAAGGAAAAAATTATGAAAAGAAAGTAAAATACTGACTCAGATGCCAAAGTGAATATCAAGTTATCATGGAGCTGATGTGCCTACTCACCACCAACTCTGCAGACAACAGGGTGCACCAATACCTAACTTTAATAGTGCCTCTATCAACGACGAGGAAGTAGAGTTTAATGATCTCTGAAAGGAAGGTCATTTTATAAACAATTCAGGTTTTTCCCAGCACTCAACCCATTCATACAATAACCACACACTGAGGTCTAATAGCACATTCCCTGCAGGCTGAGGCAGAAATGACAACCAGGGCTGTGTCACTTACTCTGTAGGGAAAACACAATTAAACTCACATAGAGGTGAGTGCAACCTTCTCCTTGAAACCAGGAGAAGAGGCTAGTGATCGTTTCATGAACAGCAGAGAAGAAAACATCAGAGTAATTTTATTTGCTACAGGATGAAGAATTGGATATAGCCCAAGAAGTCCAAGAACACTAACAAGGACTGCAGTGGGGGGGACAACACAACACAAGAGTTTGAAAACCACCTTGAAGCATTGCTCAAAACTAATAATTTCTTTCTAATACAGTGGAAAATACCTATTCTTAGAGAGTTTTCCTATAAGGAAATAATTAATACATGCCACTTGTAGGAACATTCAGGAAAAGTAAGGTCATTTGGGACCTGATCTCTAGGCTAAGACCATGCACATAATGAATGGTTATAATAAACAACCATATTCTTATGGTGAAGATTCAGCTGTATTACACCTTGCATTTAGAGAAAAAAAGTTGGAAATCTTAGTAAAATTAAGCCCTTTTATCATGAGAATTATACCTATTTTTATGTAAGACACTTCATTAAATGAGAGAAAATATTCTGTTTTAGTCACCAGTGGCTCTATTAATTGATGTATCTTTTAAGTCAGCTGCAGACAAAAATGTGGTCATCTCCAGATAAAAATAAAATGCAAAAAAAATACATTTCTGCTGGGAATTTTCAGGCCTAATTTCTTGAAACATAGCTTTAAATATGCATGACTGAATGTCTGAGGAAAAAGAACTTACAGAGTGGAGACATCAAAAGCAGCATCCCACTCTGCAAGCTAAAGCACATAATTAGAGAAAGGAGGTGCCTTCAGCCCCAGGTGCTGGCTTGTGGCGCGTGCTCGGAGCCCTGTGGCCACTTGCTCTTCCAGAATACTGATTCATCCCACAGCTCCTACACATGGCAATTGTGGCCACTTGTGAAGAAGCTGCATGGTGGTCCATGGCCACCAGAACAAAAACTAGACTAGTGGGGGGCAAGCCTGCATTAGACTGAGCTTTGGGGGAGCACAGGTTGTTTCCAGAGAGCGGCTGAACAGCTTTGGCTTCAATCTGCTCAGCAGCCGAACCCTCTGCAGAGATGCAGCCTCCTCTGGGCAGGACCAGGAACCTCAGGGAACCTGTTTGTCCAAGCCATGATGGAACTGGGACTGGGCCTCACCCCCTCTTACCCACAGCTCCTCTGCTGAGAGGTCAGAGACAGCAAACAGTCACAGTCTCCCTTGCCACAAACTGGGCACACAGAACTCCGTTTTCAAGGGCCAGCAGCTGGGCAAAGGCTAAAGCACACTCCTAACTAGAGAAATAGTGGTTGTTTTGAAGGTACTATAGAAAATAGAAGGAACTAACTGATCATCAGCAAACTGATATACCCAGAGAATATTTACCTGTGGGGCCTGAAAGCTTTTGGAAGCTTAAATGCAGCAGCTGTCCCCCATACTCACACTTTCAAATCCCTGCAGTAGCAATACACAGCGATGACAGAAATGTTGTTTACACAGTATAACGTAATTTGACCTCAAACTTTTTAAAAGAGTTCTCCAATTTTACTGAGATATGAGACTTCAAAAGATAAAAAAGGAAAGATAAAGACTAGATGTTTTGAAACAGGAGTATCACCTGTTTAAATACTTTATTGCCTCTTAAATGCTCTTGTTGTTTGTTTGCCTCCTAAAAAATCAATGCAAAATCTGAACTTCTATAATCCCAATGTGAACAAATTAAAGAAGCAAAATGCAGCACTCTGAAAATTAGCTTCTAGTGCTATCCATGTCTATGAGACTAGCACTATGTTCCAAGCCCTGCTGGCACAAGTATGAGTTAGACTTTAGTTGAAGGACTCTCTTGTACCTCAGGACTGACCAGAGTAGAGAAGAATTTGAGAGAGACCTCAGTGAAGGAGTTTTGGTAATTTCAGTGGATCAGTCAGCACAGGAATTCCTCCCTGCACATGTTAACAGTCTTCAGGCACGCAGCAGCAAACTACAGCATCATAGTGCAGAAGCTTAAACCCAAGCAAATCATCACAACTTCTTCACCTCTCAACAGGAATGAAACGAAAATCAGAACATGCAATAAGCACACAGTGACCACGTGGTGCAGTGTCGTAAGGCAAAAATTGTGTGAGCAATTTTCTTTACATTTCTGTGTGTTTCACCTTGGCATGGCTGGGTGCAGATAGTAAAAAATGCTACGCCACTAATATGGCTGCAGGCCTTGTGCCAAGATGCCAAGGAGGAGTTTTGGGAGGTGAATAAAGTTTTCTCATCTCCTATGACCACCTGTTGTGGTCCAATTAGCAGGGAACAGCAGAGCATGTTTTCCTTATGTAACCAATGTTGTGTGAACAAGAAGCTGAGCGTCATGAGCACTATATAATCTGTCTTTCTCCTAATAAATCCGACATTTGCCTGATCATATTGATCCTGGAGCAATCTGTCCATACCCTTCCATCGATAGTGCAGTGCATTCAGCTCTAGAGAGGAAGAAAATATGATGTGTGCATACTGAGTCAAATGTACGAGGAAAAACCACACTCTCTTGCACCAGCACACAAGTTGGATGACAGCAGGCACCAAAAAAGTTGTCAGAGTACATGCAGTCAGCAAGACACTGCAAAATAGCTCTGGAAGGGAGCTGCTGCAATGCAGTTTAAGAGAGGAAGCTCCTCAAGGGAATTGCTGCATCTTACACATCTAACACACCTGCTTAGTCAGCACGTGGAAAAGGTATTCTCCAGTGACCACCACCAGCAATGTGCCCGCGGGGCAAAGACAGCAACCAGGCCTGTTGGGCACTCAAAAACTCTTGGGCAGATGCAGAGCAGTATCAGCCCATTTCCATCCTTAGCTAGGCACTAGCCTGCCACTGTCCATAAGGATATTATATTTCTGTAATTATGACTTCGCTGATCTTACACAGCTTCTTCTGCGTGTAACGAAAGGCAGTAATGACACTCACAGCAGCACAAGACTCAGCGTGATTTCTTGCTTTGCTGGCTGTGGGAACTGGAAGAAAAGCAGAGCTATCACAGTTTGTTTATCTGCTGGCCTTGCAAAGTTGGGATTTAGCAGTAAGAAAACTTGAAAAGAATTAAAAAGAGATTTACAAGCTCATTAGTCACTGCACACAACAGGAGTGGTGTGAAACTCCCTCAGAACCATTTTGTATTTAAGCAACTACGGTCCTAATAACCTTCAGAAAAAGCTGAATATGGCACTGAGGTGTGCAGTAATAGATATGCAATGAAATTCTATAGTACCAGATACAAGGTCATGTTGCTGGGACCAATTCCAGCAGTTTCAAGCTCCTAAATTTGCAAATAATAGTGGAGGAAAAAGACTTCTGAATGCTAGCTGACCACGATGAGGAAAAAGGCACATGCAACCCAATGGTGTGTTTTCAAAGGCAAGGAATTTCCAGAAAAGGCTGTGCAGAGGCTGCAACTGCACCAGGCACTGGTGAGCACCATTCACAACTCTGTAATGCAGTCTGCAGAAGGTGTAAATTCCATCATCCTCATTCAAAAAAGGTAAGGCAATACTGCAACAGGTACATGGAAGGACTCCCGGGATGACAAGGCAATGGAGCGTCTCTGTAGCAGGACGCTGGACACGTGGCTTTCAAAGCCTTGCATGAAGTGGGATAAGGAGGGGTGAGGGGATATAAACCTGCCTGTTAAGGGGATTACACATCAGGGACAAGAGAGAGCTGTTTAAGCCACAGGACAGCTGAGCTGGGAACAAAGCAGGTGCGGGCTGGCCGTGAATGCACTTGGGGAGGAAATGAGAGTAATGAGGTTGGGAGCAGCCTCCTCCTCTCAAGAGAGAGGTGGGAGGGAAGGAGGTGAAGCTGACAACACAACCCCAGCCTGAAAAAGATGATAGCTGGGCAGCTTTCATCCCTTCACCACGGGAGAGGGGCTGCTGGGCAGCGGCACAAGGGCAGAGCTGGGGAGTCTCACTAAATACCTAATTGGCTGGAGCCTGTGAAGAGGAAGGTGGAGGCCAGGGTGGATCTGAGCTTCCATCTGTGCAGTGCCAGGCTGTCTCTGCCAAAAAGGTCATCAGCTGCAGCATTAACTTCAGTTCAATCCATCCAAAAATCAGCTTGGGAGCACATGTAATGATAAGGGGTTTTTTTTTAAAGTTTAACAAGGATTATATTATTGCAACCAAACCCCTAAAGTACTGATTCCTCTTTATGGAAAATCACTGGCTATTTACAATCACCTAATCATAGTCAGAATGAGCTGAGAACTGCCACTCTTACTGTGGGACTGCTGAGGTTTTTTTGTGTTTGTTTTTCTGAGAAGGACACATTTCTTTCAAAATTAAGACTTCTGGTTTCCTTTTCTACTTTAGCATGAGCCATGTTTCCTCTCCAGCTCCTCCAGGCACTGTGCTGCAGTGGTCTCTGGTCTGCTTTTGGAAGCAGTGCACTCATGGTGGATCCCCACTTTGTTGCTGCACAGCTCATGTGGGCCATCATGAGAAGGTAAATGTCCTCGTTTCAGCATACCCAAGTCAGTCCTTCAGAACCAGTGATGTTTCCCATAATCCTCTCTATCTGCACTCACCCACACCTTGGTTACTGCTCCTCCTCCCAAACACAGGTAGCACAGTTAAGGAAGCAAAAAAGGTAACTAAACAAGGGTAAGGATGGCAAAAATATGGTTTGTTCCACTCTAAAATAACCAATTTTGCCCAGTCAAGGTCCAGCACTCTGTCTCTGTGTCCACACTACAGTTTTCATACTGCTCTGTTGTTCATTTGTGTACAGATCTGGTTTACACATGTCACTCCTGCTAAAACAGCCTAAGTCAAAACCAGAAGTCGCTTTCAATATTCAAATGCTTTTTTAGAGAGAGGAAGGAAATATCCACCCCAAATCCCAAAAGGAAGGCATTCCATGGGTCATGGTGTGCAGATGCTCTCTGAACTCTCCTGCACTGCTGGGAGATGGATTTAATAACCAGGGTTGTTCTCTTGAGTCTGATCCTCCCGGCAGCTAAAAGGAGGAGAAAGAAGGTGGATGAAATTCAAATTTGTCAGTTCATCCAGAGCCCACACAGCAGACAGACACCATGTGCTGCCAGTAACTAACTCCTAAAAGTTTTTTGAAATGTGTAAGTGTGCATTTGCAGAACACACAATCCTTAAAATCAGCACCTGCCTACAGATAAATCAGACACAAGCACCCCCGAAAAAACCATGTGGATGTTGGGGCCTTCTGTGCGAGACCAACTGCCAGATAAAGTGACCATCAACTCCCTTCTTTGCAGGTTTAGCAGGGATGCAACAACTTTATCTGCAAGCAAGTTGGATATTCCAGGAGGTGATGCTCTGCTCTGTGTGTGTGAAGCTATGAGACCAGAATATCCTTATCCTCAGTGAAAAAAGATGTCTGCTCCAGAAGCTGGCTGGAAGAAAGGGGCAAGTGATGACATGGCAGCTTCAAAGGACTGCAGAAAAGAAGCTACAATTCCCTAACATGCTCACAGCTTTTAGTAAAAGGTTGCAGTGAACTTGTAGTATATACCATCTTATTAAAATACAAATATTTCCAAGAATAAAAGTTCAAAACAATCATGCTCCTCACCATAGATTATAAATATTATTTCAAAATAGTTTATGACCTGTAACCAGTCACCAAAACTCCCTGGATAAAATCAAAAGAAATGACTGATTTGTGTTTTATATTAGTTTATATATACATGTACTGATGCTTCAATGGTTGAGATACAGGAGTGCCTGCTTGAGGGCATTTTACTTGTGTATGTGTCTGAAAACAAAGGCATATTCCTCACATATAAGTTTGTTTTTGCTGCACATTAGAGTTGCTTAACTAAAACCTGACACCTTTGAGTGTGACTGACTGTATGTGTTTTCATGGAAAAGAAAAAAAAAGTTTTTTGTCTAGGCTGGACTCAAACTACTAAATTCCAGCTGAAACAAAACCAAAAGAAGTCAGCCAGAGGAAGAACAAAACTTGAAAAGTTTCAACCCAGATGCTTGGTTCTTAAAAAAACCCAATAACAATAAGACACAAACCAAAACAATACATTAAAAAATACCAGATAATCACAATACCAAGTGACACTACCAGATTGCTGATAACACACATGTAACTACAGTGCAGGTTCTTTAATGTCCTTTTGAAATACAGCTAACCTGCAACCTTATCCTCCATCAGGATGGTGAGGCCATCAGGAAAGCTTTCTAACCACAGTTAATGTTTTGTGCACTCATCTTATGTTTTGGTGTGGATCCAGAAGCTGTGGGACACAAGCAGGATTCCCTCATCCCATCCTGAAGCTTGCCACAGCTCCTATGGGAGCACAGGGACAAATACCCACGTGATTCCTGGCTGAGCTGCTGCGAGTCCCTTCAGAAGAGCTTGGGAGGCAACGGCTGCCGCTTCCATCTGCAGACCACCCATCCCTGCCCACGTTCCTCCATCTGGTCTGTAAAACACCCTTTGTCAAAACCAGCAAAATACCTAAAAACTGAGCAGGAATGCTCCTGCTACTTGAGTTGCAGTGTGAGATTTCCAAAAGGAGTCGGTTATTACCACTGGGTTTTAAATTGAACCTTTAGATTTCTGCATATAATACTTGTGGCTCACTAGCTGCTTTCTCCTTCAAGTTTTCTTTTCTTAAAACAACTACAATGATGACCTAAATGACAGATGGACCAAATTGTACAGGACTTTGCATATCTTATTGCTATGAAAGATGATTCATTCTTAAATACTTTAAGACTTTTTTTATTCCTATTCATCTCATCAGCTCTAATCAGGTTTTGATATACAGTTAACGTACTTACTAACCAAATCTGCAATCAGTGCAAATAAATGAAGTAAGTGGATTGTTTGAATGAAAGGAGAGAGGAGGGTTTTATCCTGATCCCTGGCTCTGGCACTCACAGTTTCAGAGCGCAGCTTGCAAAGCCTTTCTGAGCTGGTCAGAGCAGGCACTGGGAAGGCAGAGGGGAGTAGCCTTCCCACTGGCTTTTGGTGCCACTCTTCAGTCCCCAAGCACAAGATAAATTCCCCAGAGTGTGAGAGATGAGGTTTGTTCTGCGAGGCAGCTCTTCCAAATTTACTTTAAAGCACCTGTTTCTACAACAACTGGCCGAAGCCTCTCCGTGTGCTCGGTGCTGGTGCACTTCCAGCTTCCCTGGAAATAGGGCTAATAAAAAACCCCATGTTTACACACAGCAGAGGAGAAATGCATCGAGGAAGCAATTTAATTTTCAAGCTTGAATGGAAGTAGTGCAATTAACAGAAAGAAAAAAGACAAATATAAAAAGTAGGCATTAAAAAACCTGTTATATGTTTTAGAACAGCAATTAAAGGAAATGATTCAGAGTAGAGCGCCTGTTGCAAAGATTAAAGAAAACTGCCACCTCTTTCTCAAGAAGAATTACAGTTTGAAGGGAGGTTTCATGCTAGAATAATGGTAGTTTATTTGCTGATATTTAATATTTATCTTCCCAGCATTCATATTAGCAGTAAGGCAAGCTAATGTTACCGTTATTATGCACATCAAACTGTTTTATTTCATTTGACTTGTTGCCGTAAAATTCATGGTTGCACTGTTGCCAGTTGATCTTATCCAAGCCTCAACTATGCTCTTTAAAGGTTCCAATTTGGGGAACCACCTACTAATGAGAGAAAATAGAAAACATTAAAAGGCTGAACATCAGCCACACAAACTCCTAGCTGATTACTCTTTTACATGCATTTACCAAACTGTCCTATTTTACTTCACCAGCTCTTACTACACACTGCCAGCAGCTGTCACTAAGACTGTACTGTGACTGGCTCCAGGCAGGGATGTAGCTCCCAGACTTGCCATCCTAGCTGGCTGTAGCTGATGCTCACTGTTAATCCTGGATGACACACCAGCACATGGTGTCCTACCAAATGGGCTACTCTAAGTTTAAGGTATCAGAGCCTGGCAGACCTGCAATGTAAGAGTAGCAGTATCAGCAAGGAAGGCAATAGAAATAAAGTTGTTACACTCACTCACATATAATAATAATAATAATAATAATAATAATAATAATAATAATAATAATAATAATACTAGACACCAAACACTATGGGAAAAGACCAGACATACCTTTTCTATGTCAAGTTGCCAACCACATTATCAACACACATAACAGTGATAATTTCCAACCTCCAGGCATATACAAAAGGAGCACATCCTCCTACATAATGAACAGATAAAAATAGACAGACCTGCATTTTAATATGGATTATATCGACAGGGGGACCTCATGGCTTCCAAACATGCCAGGCTGTTGGGGAACCCTCCTATCTGAACTTTACTGAAGTCAAAGCTTGGGAATCATGTACTTTCCTAGGATTCACAAGGAGAAAAATGAGTGCTGCTTCCAGCTGTGACAGCCCTGACAATCAGCTCTAGCACATTCTGCTTCTTCAAAAATGTCTTATTCCCACCTAACTGTTACCAAAACAGAGTGCTCCCAAATCAAGTCTGGAGGAGATGGCACAACCCAACAAGTAAAAGGAACTTCTCTGAGAGAGTCTATACCATCATTGGCTTCCTCAGACTGTAAGCTGTTCTTGGACTACAAGACTTGGCCTACAGGTGTAGATTAGTGCAACAGAACTCAGTGTATGAGTTCTTGGAAGTAGAAGGTGATTTTATTTTATGAAACTCCAAAGCTGATTTCACTTACCAACACTCTCACACTCAAGTACTCATATACATCAAGGTACATGTGTCCAACCAACTAGTCTGGCCAGGATCACCAAACCACAAAGGCCAGGAGATGCTGGTTGCCCTAGCTCACACAACACCTCTTGCATTCTTCTCAATGGGACATAAAATACTGATTTAGGGCTTATCTCCATTTAGGAGTGTTCAGAATACCATTCAGAAACTTCTGCCTCATTATTTTGCTTCCCACCTCTCAGAAATCTTAGACAAAATTTCCTGAACTTCAGGGTTCTTTTGTTTTCTTTATTTGGGCATCTTATGGCTCTAGTCTTGTTCTTTGTCTTATCTTGTCTTTAGGTCGTGTTCAGCTCTCAAATGATAGTTTTCCTTTCATAAAAATGGCCTATGTAGATTGGCAAGTCAGAAGGTGAGGATGTTCCCACAATACAAGTATGTTGCCCCCATTATGCATAAATATTGTTGCCAGCACACTTCTAAGAGGTACTGTAAGATACTCAATGCTTGGGAGAAGTTTAAACTTATCTGTTTCATGATACAGTTGACAACAGAACAGCCAGTTACTGAGAGAGCAAGAACAGAAAAAAAGATAAATAAATACGGAAAAACATAAATAGAGAAAAAAAGTATAAATAAATGCAAGCAAAGCAAGTCTTCAAAACCAAACATTCTCCCGAAGAAAATCAGCTGAAATTTGTTATCTGGAAGGATCAGCCTGGGTACATATTCTTCATCCACCAATGAAAAATAAACAAAACTGTTTCAAAAAGGCTCTGCCAACTTTCCCTCATAATGTTTCACATTTGCCTACTATTTTGCTCCATCTCCATGGTTTATACCTCCTCACAGGTACCTGGTCATCCCCTTCCAGAGATGCTCTTGCAGACACTTGGGCTCCACAGGGTGTAAGGAACGACTGGATGTGGTGCTTAGTGCTGCAGTTTGGTTGGCATGGTGGTGTTCAGTCAAAGGTTGGACTTAATGAGCTTGGAGATCTTTTCCAACCTTAATGATTCCATGATTCTAAGTTTGCTCAGTTCTAAATGCCAGTCCAACACAAAGGGAAGCCATCAAAAGACCGTGTGGAAGCTGCCATATATTTCAGTTCCTCTACATCTCCTCCATGGAGGGACATTCAAACACCACTGGTGATCTGCTGAGGACAGAAAGGTAGAACAGAACAGCTCTTTTCCACTACACTGTATTACTTCCTTTCCTAAATCATATAAAGAATAATTAGGAGTATCCTTTGAAGCAAAGCCATGCTTAAACCATAATGAAAAAAAATATGCTTTCTACATACTCTGCCCTCTCCCCCAAAAGGACTGCTCAAACAAAGCCAAAATCCCCTTTGTGCCAACATGGCCAAGTAAGCTCAACTTACTTTGATCAAATGTGCTGATAAATTCAGATCTGTAGGGGCTTCTGAAACACTGATTTACACTTGTGCTGAAGATGTGTTGAAGAAAATATTTCCTTATATAAATGGCTATTTTAATGTCAACATGAGTAAATACACCCCTGATGCATCATTACAGGAACTGCACCGTTTAAGAATGCAAATATGAGAAAGTAAAACCTATTAGAAAATGTAGATATCATTTTCACTGTCCAAGATGATAAAGTGCCAACATAAATGGAAAGCAAGGGTCTACCTACTGCAAATAAAATAATATTCTTGAAGCATCTACCATCAGACATACCACTGGGCATGAGCTGTTGCCTTCACTTTTTGGAATGGTTTGGCACCTGGCAACAAGCCATCAGACAAGTGTTATCTTCATTGTTATTTCTTAAACTCAGAATTTCCCATCAAAACACAATAATATTATGAAAATGTTCTTTTCAAAACTTAAAAACAACATTAATTTTCAAATCTACATCACCAGTGTACATTTATAGCAGCATCATCTGCATTACTGCAGCTAAATGAAGCAAAAAAAAATGTTTTCTTAATTTAAACACGTGTCCTTTTTTGACCACATACAAAAAAAATTAACATAAAAATATTTTTTTCCAGCTTGTTTTACTTGCTTTATCAAATGAAGGCACAAAGGTGAGTATGAAGTGGGATAAAGCCATGTAGAAACCAAGGCTCACTGAAGCTTAGTTATTGCAAATTAACCTAAATAACTCTTTCTGAAAAGTTGATTCACTTTTTATACAACAGAAATACTTCTGGAACCATCTGAGTTCCCATCAGTAAACCTGCTGACAGAGCACCACGTGGAAAACACAAAAAAAGCTGTACTGAAACAGCCCAGTGATAAAGGAGCTGGCAACACAGGGAAAGCTGCAATACCCTTTGCCAATAGGAGTTATTAGAGAAATTCTGCAAGCGTTGGGGCTGACTTGTTTTTATGAGTGTTACAAAAAATAAGGAACATCCTAAGGAAAGTTTATTGGTGATAAAAATGGCCAGCACTGTCACACAGAGGAAATGGAAGCGTTTCACACTGAAACAGAAGGAATGAGACTAACTGTGTAATGTTCTGAGCATATGTATACAGACCTCTGACATATCCGGGTCTCAGTCATCAGGAATTACAGATGAAAGACCTGTACCAGCTGCTCAGAAGGTGAGCATTAGCTACAAATGCAAAGCAGGCATGAAAAAAGCTTGTGCAAATGATGTACTTCCAGTAGGCACATGGAGATATAGGTGCTACAGAACAAAGCACTGAAGAAATCTCCTCTGCAGCATGATTCTGGCTGGACATGTTCAAATATCACTTAATGAGCATGAAAGACCAAAACAAATGCTCAGCTCTTCCTCCTCTGATCAGCCCCCTGTATGAGGAAAGAACAGAAGGATCTGACTTGCTCTGGTGAACACAGAGATACCTGAGAATAAGTCCAACTGGCTTTGAGCTCAGCTCCCCTTGTTTACTGCCAGGAAACTGCATGGGTACAAAGCCACAACTGTACTGTTTCGGGATAAACTTAGATGTTTAACCTCTCATACAAATGAGTTTCTGAACAGCCTCTCAACAAGATTTGGAGGCAACAGCCCAGTTATCTCTGAGATGGAGTTTGGTCCGTACACAAAGGTACCAGACGATGTAGTTCCAGTGGTAGCAGGGAGTCAAGTTCTTTCCTCCAGGAGGCACTTTCCATCCTACATTTCTGCAGTTCTAGAAACACCTGCATTCTACAAAATACATGTTTACGTAAGGTCTTTTTCAGTGTTAAAACACACCAATAATCAGGCTTTTAACCTGGCTGGCTGCCCCCCAATCCCAGCTGTCTGTCTGACCAAAAATTAACACAGAGAAGAACCCAAGCCCTGCAGTGGACTAAAGCTTGAAGTGGTCCATACTGCCCAGGAGCTCTGGTGATGCTGCATTCAAGATGAACAGCAGTGAATGCCCACAACACTCTTTGGATGATGAGTCTAACACATGTATTTCCTGGGAGAAAACCGAGAAAAGGAACACAGTGGGTGAGAGAAATCAAGCTCCTATCTTTCTTTGAAATCTTCATCAGAAGACTGAAGCTTCTCAAACTCCGGTGTGTGACCCCACATCTGGGTCACTGGTGCCCACAGGGAACCTCCATGAACACCACAACTGCTGCAGAAATCACCGTTTCCCACTTAGCAGACTACAGGTCACTTATTTTAGCAGATTTTAGGTATCTAAACTCTAAATCAGAGTTGGAAGTTCCCATGCCCTCTATTTCCTTCTTCGATCCTCCAGTCCAAACCCACAGTACTGACTTTGGCTGTCAACACTACTAAAGCATGAAGACTGTGCCAAGAATGAGCATCACAGGGCAGAACATAAAATACAGAGGCAGTAGCTTCATAGCTACTATAAACCAGATAAACATGGGTTGTAAAAAGCCCAGTATGTAAACAGGGAAATTTCAAAAGCACCAAGATATTCAGAAGAGATAATGCAGTAGAAAATAGGCGCCCATTTTCCAAAGGCTGTCTTTCATCTCAGAGAGGTCCAGCAAACAGATCATCTGACAACTCCAGGACCTATCTGCACTTTTAGGTACCTAAACATCTTTGGAAATGTGCCTTTACAGGAACATCACCTTTCCTGACCACTCTCATGCCAGCATTGATCCGTCCCTTCTCTTACATCCCTTGACACGTGTTCAGTTTTTCCATTTATACCGTCTTAGACCAGCAAACCAAAATATTCGATATTTCAACGCCATGCCCTTAGCCTTTTAATATAGACACAAGGTATTTACAGTGGATTTTTAATGTAGATGTGTAACTAGAACACCAGTGGAGACTGCTGCTGTAAGGAAAAGATCACATTTAATATACTCTGCAAAGAACATAAAATCAGTGACATTTTGACCACCAGGCCTCGAGGAATGATCTGTACTTCCCGCTCACAGAGTGCTGGCTGGTGCTGGGCTGATGCTGAGCAGATGGCTGCAGAGCAGCTTTTTCTGGCACTGAGCCATCATATTGGTTTTTTCTTGCTTGTGCAGGTAGGGTTATTTATTTATTACATGGCCTTAGATAGCTGTGATCAGGGCATGATGGAAATGCAAACACACAAACAATAAGATGCTGTTGCAGTTGTGAGGGGCTATTCATGATCAAACTTTGATTTTCTGCTGCCAATTTTCCATTTACCACCTCTCGCCTAATAAAGCCTTCCCTCCAGCTTATTGTCTCTCCAGCTTACAACTGCTAATGAAATGCTCGAGTGTTTCCATGGGGGCTGATATTAATGTGCTTTTCCTAGGAGTTTTCTTTCTTTATGAACAGCACCAAGGATGTCAGCAAAGCTCCTGCAACCATTTTTATTAAGCAGAAAGGTTAGGATCTCAGACTAATTGGCGTAAAGACAAAGGAGTCTTTAATTAAAGATCTGTAGCAGTGAAAGGGATTAAATACAGATGCAGGATTATTAGATGCTAATTTTCACACAATTGTTCAGAAGATACATTTTTAGTAACTAATAAGATGCCCATTTTTATAAATCAGTTCCTCTAAAAGTAGTAACTTTTATTTTGAACTCTTCCTGTCATTAAGCTTCTCACAGATGCTAGTTTTCACATTGTATTTGAGAAAAAAAGCTGAACAAGAACCAAATACATGTGAACTAAAGGAGAAATAAACCCCATTTGACTCCAAACTAAGATCCATACAAATTATGCTGCACAGAATCAATAACCATTCTGCTTTTTGCATGCATATTTAAACAGACCTAATCCCATACATAAAGGCGGCAGGTTTAACAATTACAAGATAATTGTCACACAGACTTTAGATCAGCCAGATGTCCAGAAATATATTGTTAATCTCAACTGTAGTTTTACCTTCAAAATTACGCTCCATTCTATCTCCTGCCTCCCCATGCCTCATTTTTAAATCCTTCCATTATTCACTCCATAGCTTTTTATTATCCTCCCCCTTAACTCAGTGTGATCAGTTAAGTTCCAGCAGATCAACACATTCTCCATATGAATCAGAAATCCAACACAACCACAGTGCTGCCTGGTATTTACATGTAAAGTGGTAAATCTTATAAGAAGAAAATTAAAAAGACATCAATTTATACTTTGCATTAAGTGGATCAGACGTCTCCTCTCTCCCTTCCCCCGCTCCCTCCTACCCCCCAAAGCTTAAATGACGACAGCAGCACTTAATCTTTTTTGCTGAAGGATGCTAACAGCACTGGGCTATGTGTACTGCTCTGGGTTTGTTGGTTATTAAATACTTTTTCTGCTTGGTTGCTTTCAGGCTTAGAGTCAAGTTAAAAATAAATGAATACAATGCAATAATTAATACCCAGTTGTGAACCAACTTTAAGCATTTAAGAGGTAGCAAGAGAGCACAGTAAATGTGTCCTGATGAAATTTATGTCCTTTATTTCAATTTAGAAGTGATGGGCAACAAAAATGCAACATTTCTAATGACTGACATGTAGTAGGGCAATTAAAGCTTAGGAATGCTCTATGTAATGGACCCGCTTCTAAAAATATTTTGATCAGAACTAAACATGAAGCCCATACTCCTTTTACCCAATATAAACTCACAACTAAACCTGGTATGTTTTGCTCAAATAGCTTTCTCCTACAAACCCCCAGATCAGTATATTCAAGTGGCTTAAGGTCCTGCTTTGGTTCTGGACCCTGGTCCAGAAAACAAGAGGGTATTCTTGTCCTCTGCTCCCAGGCCAGCTCCCAAGGGGATTGTGGTTTTTTTTTTTCCACAGTCACCTCCTGGCAGTATGGAAGCAACATGAGTAAACATTCCCCACCAAGAACTGCCCACCCATGGCAGTGCCATGGGTCACCCATCAGACTGCTTTCTCCACCCGCTGCCTCTTCCCTCTCCTCTCCCTCCTGCCTCCTGGGAAAAAGGAAGCAAGACAAAACCAGCACATTTTCTAATGCACAAGCCTAGTTTCTTGACAGCATCTCTTTAATGAGGAGGCAACAGAAATGGGGCAGCAGGAGAGAGGCTGCAAGTGCACCAGGCAACACTTGTAAGGGAGAGCTCCTACTGCTCCAGCACATCTTGTCGTCTCCAACACCGATGGCCACCAGCAGGACAATCTCAAATGCAAACTACAGCACAGAACTGCTCAGGGCAGCAGAGTGATGAGGCACAGGTGAGGGTCAGAATGACTGAGTCAGACCGTGTGGATCTGCAGTTTGGGCTGCTCCTGCTGAAAGGAATTGCCTTGTTCAGGTCATGCAATGGTCCCCTGGCAAAACAAATCTGACCAAGGCCTCACATCTGGAAACTGGAGACTAAAACCAGGCTTTGATGGGTCAAGTGAGCACAGGACAGATCCCACAGATAAAGGAGCTACACTAGGTGACTGAAGATAATAAACTGATGCTGCAGCCTTGCTTGAGTCCTAGAGGGCACTGCATAGCCCAGCAAGGCTTCAGTTACACCTCTGCTCAGCCAAGCGTTGCTGCACAGCTCCCACACCACCAGCTGCACAGGCAGGTGAGGCTGAACAAACCAAGGAAAAGCATCATGACAAAGAGTAAAGCCAGAGGAAGGGTAACTCACTGGACACAGAGGATTACTCCTCCCACCCTCCTCTCTCCCAAACAAACCAAACCAAACCAAACCAATACAAAGCAAACCCAGGGCAGTGAGAGCTGAGCCTAAAGACAAAGCCGTGTGGGAGTGCCTGGGCATTTCTGATGAAAGCCAAGAGGTAAACTTTGCCTCCCCACACGAGGGGCCCCAGCTACACAGGCACACTGGTTTCCCTCAGGTAGAGGTGGGAGAACCTGAATGTGGGCTCAGCCTCCCACCATGCAGAGCACAAGGTCCCGGCATGGTGAGGTCCTGGGTAGGGATGATGGAAAGGAATGCTGGTTCCCTGTTGGGCTCCCTACACGAGGTTTTAACAGCAAGGACACCAATGCACAGGGAGAGAAGTATTAAGGCTGTTCTTCCATCAGCCAGGGAATAAAAGACAACAGCCTCTTTCCTCTCACTTTTTGGGGAAAGAAGGAGAGAGGAGAAAGCAATGAATGACGAAAGCACAGCATGCATGTGGTGATGATCACAGTCATGTCTCCAATACCACGCAATTCTCCACCTCACACCAACCACTGGTACCTGCTGGCTCCCTGGAAGAGAAAGCAATACAATTTGCACTCTGCTGAATAAATTCCTCAGTTCCTTTTCCAGGTATCTCAAGTGACAGTCATTCCTCTTATCGCAGCAAAACACATTAATAGAATGAACATTACCCAAGGCAACTGTGTTAATTTTTTTTGGAGGACGAGGAGCCCATGTCAGAGTAGCTAGCATGAGGGACACTCTCAAGAAGGTATAAAATAGCTCCAGGGATGGCCAACAGGACACCTCTGACTATAGGAGTGCCCTCAAGAAGGCTTTGGGTTATTCTGTAAAACATAGTCCACGGCAGGAAGAAAGTGAAGGGCAGAGGGTTTTAAATGAAGAAGGCAGGTCAGTATAGTTGCAGTGACACATGCTCAGGCAGTCAGCTGTGCTGCTAATCAATTATCCTTCACCCTCTTACAGATGCTGCTTTATATCAAAAACCATCTATAAATCTTTTAAATTGTGACAAAGCACATGGAGAAAGATGGAAATGACAGTAATCCCTACCTCACAAGACACTGGTATCACTCCAAAGTGAGATACGAGCTGAGTCTGTCAGCTCCAAGCTCTGATTTCCCAGTAAACATACAGGTCTCACACCATTGTTCCCATGGCTGTGAGTCACCACCAAAACTTCCATTTAGCAGGAATGCTTAATGCAGCATAGACTTGACACAATAAAGATGGCTGAAATTCAGCTGTTACATGATCAAAATACATGTTTTCAGATAATGTAGTAAGCATGTTCATGGCCAGACTGGTGTTTGCATTTTGTCACAGAACCATGGTGACACAATGTGGTGTTCCTTGTTGGGTTTTTGTAGATACGATCAAGTTTTTTCTTCCTCAGAGAAACAGAGTAATTCAAGCCTTCTCCACAGCTCCTCTTTCATACCTGAACTGAATTTTCTGAAAGATATACCTGTGCAGCAGCTTTTCAGCTTAAGAAACTTAAGAAAAGTGCCCTTTTCATAGTCCTCTTCCTCCTTGCAAGGAAAAGCCCACTCTACTGCACCAGCATGTCACAACAGGCTGACCAAAGACACCACTGTCCATGCAGCAGTGTCATCCTAAATTTGCTTCGTGGAACATGATTAGTAATTCAAATGTTTTTCTGGAGGCCTTTCCCTCTCTGTATTCTTTAAACTCAGCTTCCTCCCACTGGCATCCAAGTGACCTCAATTTATCACTGGAAAAGGAGCCACCATCATGATAACAGCAAAGTAAACTCTAACTTCTGGCAGCAAAGTAAATTCTATCTTCTGGCTTCCAGCCCCTTGTCCATTTGTGGGCTGCATTTTCTGCAGCTGTCCTATAGCCAGCCTTGCCAAGGCTATGGGTCACTGGCAGGTGAGGGCACTACTGCATGAGCATCACCATACTGACATCCACTTCCACTTGGAAATGACTTTGCCAGCAAGGAACAGAGGAAACAGAAGCTGACAAGACAAAAAAAAAAAGAAGAGTGATAGAGTAAGACAGCAAATGAAAAGATGGAAGGAAATGACACAGCAAACACCAGTATAATGTTTCTATTGTTCTTTTACAGCCCAGCTGTGAAGCCCTACATGCTTTACTAGCATATATCTTTTTTAAAGGGAGATGTTAGGAAAATCAATCACTGGTATGCTGATGCTTACTGCTGTAACTACAACTGGTTAATATCCTTGTTACATGTTTAACCTGCCCCTGTTTTACTGTGAACCAGCTGCAGCAATATGGTCAGCTATTTAACAAAGAAAATTCAAGGAGGTGAGACCACAAGTACGTCTGACAGCCCTCTGCCAAAAAAATACACAAAGCCTGTGACCCTCTAAAGACAGTAACAGTGATATGGTTTGTGGCCTTAAATGTCTAGTAGATTACATACATAGTTGATAATGCACCTTTAAGATGGCTAAGTGACCATTTTGCCCTCAGACATTTGCATATGTTGTAGGACATCATCCTGCGGTGCTTTGACATCTTCTAAGCAAAGGCCAAATCCCCCCTTGGGTTCCAAATGCCAATAGATAACATAACCACCTGGCTCTTGAATTTAGGTCCAAATTTCTAGCAGTCAGTACTAGATGCACAGTAACCTGCAAGCCAGTCTTTCTGAGGAAGACTTTCCCACAGCAGCCTCCTTGCCAGTACAGGCAGCTCCTCTACCAGAGGCTGGTCCAGCCATGGGGCACATGAGAGTCTGCACAAGCCCTGATAAGCCTGTGCCCAAGCCAGAGGTCTGTCATACTCTGTGTCTCCCTTCATTTGGGCTGGCTGGGAGGGGGCAAGCAGAGCTCAGAAGGCAGCATGTGGGGTGGCACAGGGGCATCGCTCTGCCCATCCATTTGGCCCTCAGACCCCGCAGTCACAGGAGGCTGCCCAGAGCCACGAGGCAATTAAAAAAGCAGTGTTTTGTTTGGGCACGTTCAGAGCACTGTGCAAATAGAGGGATTAATTAATCCCCACAACAGCAGTGCAAGGTAAGCACCACTCTCCAGATGGAGAAAAAAAAATGACAGAGGCAGTGCAGAAAGGCCAAGAATGAAACACAGGTCTGTGCGCCTTGTCAGACTTGATTTCAGTCCCTCGGGCCACAAAGGAAAACATTTGCCTTTAAAGGGGAGTGATTTATGATGATCTGGATCTCAACCTTGACCTATTTTAACAATTACAACCAGACAGGAAAAAAATCTCACCCAAATGTTAGATGAAGGTTTTAAATCAAAATCTTCTATTCCAATGCAGAGGAAGTACAAAAAGGAGGCAACTGCAAACGCCTCCTGGCTCAGTGGCGGCAAGTTCCTGAGCTCATTTGCCCCAGAGTGATGCTAAAAGCCATCCATTCTGGGACATTTTCACAAGCAGGCTGAGCTACTGGCTCTCAAATCATGTGCTGTGTGTATGAGAGACTAAAGAGAAGTCCAGTGCTAAATTGCAGCAAATGTAACTAAAATACACAAAATCAGTACTTTCATATAGAAGTGCCTGGTGTAACTAATCCCGGGGTGCTACATCTGAAACAACCCCTCTACAGGTGTGGGCCACACTGCAGGATTTGGAATCATTGTACTACATGAAACCTAACATTCAGCACAAAGAGTTTATTTCACCTTCACATAAAAGGCAGCCAACAGGAAGGAGAGCAGAAACTACTCTTTGACACACAGAGGAGACAGTAGTTGATATGAAGGGGATACCATTCTCCAAGGCATGAGGTAGACCAAGATTCTCCTGGGTTTGCTGAAAACTCGAGATCTATGCACTTACTCCTTCCCTGCCTAACGACTGAGCAGACTTTCATGTGATCACTCATTCACTGGTGAGCAGGAAATTATTGTTATGTAGGTTAAGATTCAGTCATCTTGAACACAAAACATTGCAGAGTGCAATTTTTATTTTTTAATTTTTTTTTTTCACTCTGTTTTATTGCTTGGGAGGCCTCACAGCAGTTCACAGGCTCATATGGTCCTTTAATGCTGCCTCTGCCACCAACCAAGAGCTTGGCCTTGATTCCTCATTCAAAACATCTGAGCATTTAAGCATCTAATCAAGTCTAGCTGTCTTTCACAGTGGGAAAACACATATGGTAAATATTTTACCTGATAAGCTATAATGGATATAATTCAGACTACTAAACATCCTTGTAAAATGCATGTTTTAATTTTTAGGGGCTTTACTTTCTACAACATGGAAACACTGACGCCATGAACAAGGATGAAATGACTCTGTAACAGTCAAGCTAGAAAAAGGTTCTGATATTATCACTGAAGTCCCTGTGGAAAAATAATTCCAAAATAATGGATTAAACTCATGGTCTTATCAATGACAGGACAATGAGGGGAGCCAGTACTAATCTGGGCATCTTCCTCTGACAGGATCTCTGCTAAAACTTTCCAAAGCAAACCACAAAGGATGGGGATAATAAACTCAAGGTATCCTGATGTTACTTTCTTTTTTTGCCCTGACACCTTTCTCTGGAGCTCTCAGTCCTTTTGGTCACAGCCCGGCTCCATCAGCCAGAACCCTTCAAGGGTTGTCCCTCAGGATGGTTCAGAGACACCATATCTCCTGCTGTGCTGGAGCATTTTTGCTCTCCCCAAAACACCCTCCATGATCCCATCTGTCCTACATGGCTGGAGCATGTTATAGCTCATGAGGCTGTGACTTCTTCTGTTTAGGAGAAGGCAGAGGGCTGTGACAGGAGTTCCTCAGTGTTAGCTCACCTAGAGCCCAAGCCTTTATTTCAGTGGCGAGAGATCTTGTGGTGAGCTTGGTTGCAGCATGTTGCTTGAACAGGGCTGTTGGAAGAGATATCCCTGTCCCTGCTCTGCCCTCCCTTCAAACACTGAGAATTGGGGTGTGTGGCCATCTACTCTTGGAGTTAGGGAGATAAAAAGATGGCAATTGTGCTTGAGTAAAGTAAAGCTGGGAAACCTCTCAGATAAAATGAAGGATGGAGGGGCTTTGGAACAATCAAAGAAAAAGAAAATAAAACAAGGAAGAGAATAAAAAGAAGATACTTGTAGCTGTTACCTCATTAAACTGCCAGAGAAAGATGAGACAAACTGCTGATCATGCCATGCTATCCACATATAATAATTACCAAGATGGCACAGAGTGCAAAACCAGGAATGGTGGAGGAAACACCTCTTCCTGAATGCAGCACTCCTCATGGTACAGATAAGAAGCTGTGGGGATTGCATTTCCCAGTATTAGCTGGCTGGTTTCTTACCTTGGGAATGGAAATCAGAGAGGGAAAGAAACATGGATTTTTAAGGCACTCTACCTAAAACTAGAACAGCAGTCAGTGTGTCACACAAAATTAATCACTATTACTTTACATTCCCACGGAGGTCTCACTATTCCGACCCACAGAGAAGGTAAAAACAGGGATTACAAGGGGAACTTGTGAATAGAAAACAAACCACTACAGAGCAAGCCGCCCTTCCTGTTAACAGTGCTTTATCCATCTATTCCTGCTACCAGTCTTCACAGAGAAACCTTGTTATTTGTTACACAACACCTGAGTAGCAGGGGGAGGTTCACTGACACCTTCTCAGCAGCCACACACAAACCAGGAGCCCCTGTGCTGGAACTGCAGTGAGCTCATATATTGTTGCACCTGTCACACATATGTCTATTTACTGCCCATTTTGCTTGCTGTGTCCTCATTTTTGTCTCTACTCAGCACTTAAGGAGGGAAGGAAAGGAAAGGAATAGAAAGGACTCAGTTATCTCTAGCAAAAGTACATTTCTTTCTAGCTAAGAATGCAGCATAATTTTGTTTCCAGACTTGGCCATTTTCTCAGAGCTAACCAGCACACTCTAACTCATTTGGGGAATTAATTGTTAGAGCAAGAAAATATCAAAGAGCCAGCCAACGGCATTCATCTCTTCTGCAGCACTGATATCATCAACCTTTTCCTCTTTAAGCATCAAAGAAGTTCTTAGTGAAATTTCACTGGCAACATTTTAAAACAGGATGAACCATGTCAATGCAAGCTTTCAATTTAATTTCCAATGTCATATATTTATATATATATATATATATAAACCCACAATTTATTGAAGGGTCTGGCCTGCTCCAAATCCGTCCTTTTAGAAGTGTACTTATCCAGGGGGAAAAACCACTCTGAAATACAATACCAACAGCCAAGTTAGTTTTTTTCAGCAAAGCTACTGAAGCTTCAAAATCTAATGTTGGAGCTACCCTCCTGGCAAAATTTTAAGCAATTAACTGCATTACCTGGTGCTGCCACGAGATGTCAGGGAGCAATAGAGAAAAATTAGTTGTAGCTGCCCTAAATCACAAAGCTGGCGTTGTAAAGGGGAGGTCACAGTCAGCCCAGCCATGCCAGCTCTACGACAATGATGTCCACATGATTGTACCCCTATTTACTGCAACATGTCTTATCGCACCATATCTCATATGCAGGGAGTCATCTTTCAAATAAACACCTCCAGGTTTTGAGAGTGTCGTCAGGGGAAGGAAGGGGGAAAAAAAAAATCAAGCTTGCTTTTCTGAAGCTGGAAATTCAAAAGAAAAGCCCTAAGGTAATGTATCAGCAGTATGTAGGTCTTAAAGGCACACGGCTCAGAAATACCCAACTTCCAACATTGAGATCAGCCCTGCTTTGTGCACATGTAACAATATTATTACATATACTACTATCTTCTCTCTTTTAATTATTGTGCTCTTGGCAGAAAATTTTACACATTTTATTCAGAAACCCACCCTCTCCAAATCCCCTTTCAGTGATGAATAAAACACAGAAGGATGCATTACATGCTCTATAGCAGCCACATTGCTCCTGCCAAATTTGAAGAGTCTCTTCAAGTCACTCTATAGCACAGTCTGAGAATATGAATTGGAACATGTGATGGGGAAGGAGGGCATACAAGGTGACTGCAGCATGAGTTTGAAACCATGGAATTGTACACAGGTGGTAAAGCCACAATTGGGTTTGGATGGCAAGAGAGAAATGTTAAAAAAGAGCTACCCTGTATCATCCATATGTCACCTTTCTGGAAATGCATCAGACAGCTTTTCAAGTCCTACCACAGCTATTTTTTGTATCCTTTCAATATGACGGATACAAGGCTTGGAGGATGCTGAGGTCTGTTACATGATGTAGAACACTTACACTTTCTTGTAAAGAGAGTAAGAGTGTTAAAAATTGGTATCTTGGGTCTTTTCCAAGGTAAGATGGAAGTGCTGCAAGTCCCACGGCAAAGGAAAAATTCCTACTTCTCTTGCAGCATAAATCCTGTTCAGGAGCAGTCCAAGAACATGATTAAAGCTATGGCTGTTTAAATTGCACCTTTGACAGGCTTCAAGCAGAGAAATTCGGAGGTCCAGAGGAAAAAAAATGTTTTTATGGCAGATTGAGTGACTGAAAAACGTGTCTAAGACTTTAAGACATTCAAGGGCTGAAACAGGGCTGAGAATGCAGATCAGGTGAGGAGAGAGAAGCCTGGCAAAGTAGCCAATAGCATATGGCAAATTAACTATTTTTTTCTAGAAGTTCCACACGTATTATTTTACACATTGCATTAAACGAATACACACCTACATCCAAGTATAAAAAAATTCTAAGGAGCCATGTTTTGAAGGGGTAGTCTGCCAGCCCTCAGGGAATGAGCTAGTGGGCAACTCTGCACAAAGCTTATCCCGGGACCTGAGTGATACGTGAGAGGACCAGCAGCTGGGAACACAGCTGATGCCCTGGAAACCTGTGAGCAGATGGGAACTAGAACGATGGATGTCAGCAGGGGAATGGCGTGGGTAGCACTTTGTTCCGGATGCTTCGTGCTGAACGTAGGAGATTATCGGTTATGTGAGCAGCAGATATATGGCCAACAGCTCCAGCTCCAGTGGATGCTCTGCTTCCCATCATAATCCCTCTCCCCGGTGATGAGAGCAGCAGACTCAATGCCTTCCTTTCCTGTGTGGAACAGAGCACGGTGTGGAGTACAAGGTAAACAGAGCATCAACAAATTGGTTTGTGCCAGCCTCAGCATAAAACACTCAGTGCACACGGTACAACCTAATGAAAATTGCTTCAGAGCGTTTGAGTTCCAAATGTCTCAGTGAGGAGATGGCCCCATCCTTCTGTTAAGCCATAACACCGGGGAAATCCCATGACACCAAAGAGCATTTCTGCTTGCTGTGGTGTATCGGGCTGTTGCATGCTATAAATAAAGCCACTAAGTATTAGTTCTACTCTAAGTCAGGTAGCAGACACTTCTAGTATCACACATTGCAAGCAGTACTGCCTCCTAAAAATTCCTTCAGGTTATGGCAACTTGGGTGCAAAGCAGGTGCTTAGGTTTACAGTCTTGTTATCTGATGCCAAATGCTTTTTAGAGCTATCTTTTGTAACAAACAAATTTATTCTATAAACAACATTTGAAAAATCTCCCAAAATGTACTTGCATCCTGATTTATTTATGAGTCATTGAATAATTAATGGAAAAGGGCAGACAAAGGGAAGAGATGGGTACAAACAAGATGCCCAGGATTATAACATATGTACAGATTTGAAGAAAAAACTTTTGACTTCGAAAGATAAGACTGCAAAGTTATCTGACAGCATCAGCTTTAAAGCCTTATGATGTTATTTCATGCTTCCAAATGCACATCAGCAACCACGGGAGAGATTAGTTGTTCAGAGCCACACCACAGAGATCCAGGCACAGACCTGCTGAGTTCACTGTGGGCTTTTTCATATAAATGGCCTTATCCTTGCATAGGAGAGTAGGAGGTTGTATGAAGGCATCAGATGAGACTCCATGCAGACCAGTAATTTGAATTAAAGGATGGAGAGCTGTGGTCTAAGGGCTGATCACAGCTGCACAGGAAGGTTGTCAGGGCACAACCCAAATCCCATGATAAGCAAACCTGAACACTTTATTGATTGTTTAAAAAAAATGCCCTGAAAGGAGGCCGCAAAGTTTGTTACTACTTCCAGACGCTGACTGTCCAGCTCTCTAGCCAAAGGCAGGGCAGGTTGATCATGCTCTGCAACTGCAGACACCAAAAGGAGTTCAGGTTTCCATCTCTTACTGTCAGCATTTGAGTTTGATAGAATCAGGTCAAAATCAGTCTTGCTCAGTCTGATGTAATGCAGACTTCTGCATCCTACCCTGCTCACCAAGCTGTGAGACCTCATTCTCCTTTCCCACAGTCATGCTGTTATAAACTGCCAGAGAACTGCTAGTGCTGTAGAATGACATGTCAGCAACAAAAAACCCTCAAACCTTAGGTACAGTGGTCATTTTCAGAGAGGGGAAGCACATTTCCTACCACCACAGAACAAAATAATGGAAATGGATAACATGCCAGATCAGGCAGGTACCTTAAAATCACTTAACTGCACTCAAAAAAAATCTATTAAAAGACAATACAAGTTCATGATGGATTGGCTTATCATGTTGCACTAGAGTGAACAGGATCTGGTATACTCCTTTCCTAGTTTTGGCTCCTGCAGAAATAACATTTGGTGGTATATACTGCCACAATCTCTTCTCCATCCTCCTTATCAAGTAGATTATGCAAGTCAGAAGGTCGGGAGTATAAATAATTTTGCCCTTCCATCAGTGCTGAAAACAATCTTAGCTAAAAATGACACAGGATCTTCCATCAAAAGGTAAAGAAAATTCCTTAAGTGAAAATGGAACTTCCAACCCCATAGGGGTTCCTGTATTCCCAAGTGGTTTAAGCGGAGTGGACTAGCATGGTAAGGACATGGGTTAAAGGTATGCACTGAGACCATCTCCAGAAAGGGATCTGCACATATTGCCATCAGTGAGATTCTTCTAATTGATGAAAGCTTCCTGTAAATTGCAGGGGTTGTACAGAAATGTCAATAAGGCCTATTAATGCTTAAATATATCTCCAGGAATTTACTCGGGGAAAGCAAAGAAAAACCTTCTCTTGAATTACAAAAATAAAGCCACAAATCAGTCTGAGATCCAGGTTGAAAAAGTCAGTTGGTTTTGGCACTGGGAAAATACAGTCATTAAAAGCACAAACCCCACAGCTCTGTGCATTTACCGCTTCAGTCAGCCTGAATCCCTGCGACAGAAGCGAGCGGCTGCTGATTGCCACCAGCTAATTATAGCCCCGGTCTCACGACAGGGCGGCCGCTGCTGGGGCGGTGTGAAGCCAGGCAGCTCCGTGACACATTCACCAGCAGCTCTCCAAAAATGACCCGCTCCCGCCCGCCCCCGTTTCACAGACACCGTTTAATTGCCGGCCGGCACGCAGGGAGGAGTGGTCAGCCCTCACAGAGCGATCCCATCGCTGCCCTTCCAGCCTCATGTCCTCGTGGCTGCGCTTGTGGTAGCACCTGGTCCTTCTTGTGGTAAGAAAGCTCAGGGCAAGACCTTATGGCATGGGGAAAGGGATATTTATTTCAACTCACTACAGAGCTGGGAGATCTTTCAGAGTAAGTGGAGCCAGAGCTGCCAGAGCCAGCAGGGCATCTGCTGCCTGCAGCAGTCCCTGCCCACAGTTTCCACGGGAAGGCAGGTGACTGGTGTGACTGGTGAGCGGCACAGCTACCAGGCTGCACCCGCTTCCCTGGGGCACTGACCACGAAACAATAACTCCTGCCCGTTTATTCTTCCACCCCCACTGTTTCACAAGAATGAAAAGCAAAATAAAGCCGGGGGAGATTATTCCTCAAATGTTTTCCTTGACCTGGAGAGAGCAACAGCTTGCTACAGACTTCCTGCTGGCCTACCCTCGGTCAAAGCAACCGAAAGGGCTGCTGCATGAATTTCCATCTCAGAGTTGTTTACGGAGTTTTGTCCTTCCCTCGGGCGCTTTCCTTCCCAGTATTAGCAGCGATATGTGGAGATACTTTGGTATCAGCACCCTTTCCCTGGAAGTGTTCCAGTCCACCGGGCCCAAATGACTGCTCTGAAGGGCAGCATTAGCTCCAGCCTCTGCATTTCTCATCCCATACAGGTCCCTCAGGTTCCTTACAGCAGAGAAGGCGACAACGAGGCACACAAGGATTGCAGCAAGTCAGGTTGTTTTGTAGTGTGACTCTGCCAGAGGGTCACTGTAAGACTCCTATTTAACAAGCAGTCTGTTTTCCCTAGACGTGTGATAACCAGGCAACCAAAATGATGGCACACAACCCTAAAGACTGCAGAACAAGTAAATTCTAAGGACATACTTAACATAAAATCAGTGCTAAGTAGATGGGGAAACAGGGATGAGGAAGGAATGAAAAATAAAGCCCACAAGATAGCACACCCAGCCACATCACATCTTAGTTACTTTTCAGTTCACGCAAGCTGCCTCTCTGGGAATCAATTCCAGTTGCACCTAAACTAAATCTGATCAAAGTTGCTGTAATTATTTGTATACTTAAAGTATCAACTCATCAGTAAGAATGAAACAGAGTCGGCTCATCAAATGCTTCTCATTATTACAGTCTTTCACAGCAGGAGCCTGCATCTTCCATCACCGCAGACATCTGCTCTTATCATCAGAAACCCAAAGAGAAAGTGGCACGAAGACTCTTTTCTTCAGGATTGTTTCAGTTTGAGCGTTTGTCGGTGCCACACACGCCATCCCCATTCTCCCCAGCTGTCGCACATGAAGTGCAGAAGTACTGTGAAAAGAACCTACTGTAAAACCCACGCACTGGCAAGGGATTTGGGGACCCATATAGCACTTGAACCTACATTTGCCTTCAGTCTGTGAAATAATTTAGCTTTCAAGTCAATGGGGCCTTTTAACATGGGAGTTTTCAACGCCAATGTTGCTGAATGCCAGCACCTAGTTGTGTGTTCTTGAACATTTGAAGGAATGGAGCCACTCCAATATCTGCTTCTTACCAGCTTCCAAAATCCTTACGTTTATGACTGATTTACAATTCCCTGTATGATTTTTATCTCAAATTAAGATTTTCATATCTCAGTTTAAGATTTTCATATGAGGAACCTGCACATGCGCCCACATTGTTTTGGAAAATCATCTCACTGTTGCAACTTGACTATAATCAAACTGAAGAGGAAGCTGGTACATTAGCATGAGTTTTCCATGAGTTTTCACTTACACAGGAAAGCTCCAGATACTTCTGTATAAAAATATTTTTATAGTTTTTTCTTCATGTATGGCCACACTTCTCTGGATGCTGCATTCACAGATGTTCCCATAAGCAACCAAAGAAGCACAATCTTAATGAAACCAGCAACAAATAGAGGAGCCACACAAGTGTCATTAATGGGACACTGTAAAAGCAAAAAGAGATGTCAAGTAGGTTTCTCCCTTTTTTTCTTGTTCTTAGTTCTATTCCACACTGACATTAGTGAAGGAGAGGAAGAAGCAGAGGGCATTCTTATTAAAATTTGTAGCACACAAGTCTGAAGGGAACGCTATTATACCAGAGGACAAGATTATATGAGATTATTTCATCATTTGAAGACATGCTTTGAAATTCAACGTGGCTAGAAGGATAGTTATTACACACACAGAGAAACAACCGACTGTACAAATAGAGGGGAAAACTGTTCAGACAACAGCTCTTCAGGGAAAGATTTGGGGTGTAGCAGACACTAAGGCAAATATGCCTCAGTGAAGTCATACTGTGATGAAAACTGAACACGCTGGGATTAATAAACACAGGAACTCACATCACCTACAATATAGATCATTCTTCTCCTCTGCTCGGCTTCATAAGGCCTTGGATGAAGTATTGTCTCCTGCACCAATGCTTTAAGTAAAAACAAAAAATAAAAAAGGACCAAAGGAAGAGAGGTCAAAGAACAAGAAAGATACCTAGAAAATATGATTTGTCAGGAGAGGTTAAAGCAAATTGCGTTGTTGTCATCTGCAACACTATGGGCAGGGTGATAATGGACCTCTATGTACATAGAAACATGCTACAAAAGTCAATAGAACGATCTGTTCTCCATAACCAGAGCAGATAAGAAATAATGGACTGAAATTGGGGCAAGAATGACTCAGATCAAACACTATAAAAACTACATATAGTGATAACAAAGAACAGGAATAGATTTTATGCAGAGTTCTTCAAACACAGGGAAAATTAATAGCAGTGATGCATGATTGAAGTATTGCTGATCACACCCAGGAGCAGAGAGAAGCCCTCAGTAATATACTGGCATTCTCCTTCCAATTCATTTTTTCCTAGTTTTCCAGGAATCTCAGCTTTACAAATGTAAGCACTAAGAGCTAAAGCAATATTATAACCATAAGAGCTACAACAAACCCCACTGAAGTTTACATGCAGCTAGTACCTCATTAATACCGAAAATTAAGTCACAAACAGTTTGTGCTAGCCAGTCAATGTGATGTCAGGGAAGTACCTTTTGCTAAGAACTTGATTGAACTGACTTAAGTTTAGCAGAAGAAGAGAAACTTCAGCCACATATCACTCTCAGCCCCTAGAAGAGTCAATGGAGGGAAATGTGCATGATTGATGCCTGCTTTAGGATGAAGGTTGTGTCAGGGCTGTGCTCTGTGCTGGCTGGGCAGGCAGCTTCAAGGCTAGCTCAGGGCTTGGCTGGAACTGTGAGATTTTTTTGTACAGGTAATGCAGTGCACCATAACAATTACCTGTGTACCCTGCACTTCACCCAGAACCCCCCGCTTACACTTCCACTTTCCTGATCAATGCAGCTGGCCATGAAGAGAGGATGCTGTACAGCACCAGCACATGAGGTCTCAGATGGACTTTAAATTTCTCATCTTAAAAGATTTTGGCTACATTCTTTATTACCTCAGGGAGCACAGCATCCCAGCATGCCTCAGGGTTCTCACTGTTGTCATTCCACATGAGGCATTAGCATATTTTTAGAGTAACATTTCTTTGAAAGCTGTATCATCAGCCCTGGATCCAGAGCCTTTTTTTTTCCTTCAAGACACAACTTGGGCTGCTACCGGAGAGGAGCAGTTCATGTTATCTCCTCGCTGAAACATCAGGCCTGTCTTCTTGCAAGTAAGAAAAGCATAACCTTTCAGATTGCATTTCAGGTTTGGGGTCTGCCCATTTTCATGGGGCTTTCTCCTGGTGGGGCAAGGCCTCTCTGGAAAACATTACAAAGCCAGGGCAGTGCTGTCCCACAGCTCACGGGCCTTTTGCATGGTACAGGAGTTGCTTTCTTACACCCCAGCATTCATTCCAGCCCCCTTGGGGCCGGGAAGGCGAGGAAGGCATAGGTAATTCCCCTACTGTGGAGCACGGAGATAATTTCTTCTAATTAGAGAACTCTAAATATTTGGAAGTCAGCATCCATTATTATTCTGGAAACTTCACACGACAATAGAAGATGGGTTGACTCTGGCAAAATTTCTTCATAGCTAAAGAGCATTATTTGGCAAGAACAGAGACTCTTTCCTGTTTTTCAGCTTAATAATGCCAACAGATACATTACAGCCAGGCAGGAAACTCAGATATCTCTAAAGGGGAAGAAAGGCAAACCTTTTCAGATATCTCCCTCCTCTCATAGATGAGCCTGTAGAAAAAATTTCTGACAAAAATGGCACAGCACATCAGCTGAAAAATAACCATGAATACATATTAATTCAAAGCTGTGTCTTTTAGATGACAATACAAGTTATGTGACTTCTCTTCCCTGAAATGGCTTTGGAAGAAAGGAGCAGGGAAAGGAGAAAAAAGAGAAAAGGGGGAAAAAAGTTGTCCTGGAATTGACTTTGCGAACAAATGCTATGTCAGCTGGAAGAAAGCCAAACTTGAGTTGAAACAGCACTTTGCTATATTCAACTCTACAGATTTTTCTGACTGGAGACGGTTCCACTCAAGGACATTGCCACAATAACTGGAACATGCTGACATCTGCATCAGAGGCTCAGTCTAGTCAGAAGTCAAAGTATGAGAAAGAGGCAGCGAGATCACCCTTAAGGATCTTGAAAACTTGCAATCGGGAGAGCATTTTGGGGAAAGTTGCCTATTTAGTTCCAAAGTGTCTCCCTGAGCTTGCTGAAAATACTGCAAAACAGAGGGCTGATCCTTTACTCAGACACTTGTCTCAGAGCAAATCCACTTGTCTCAGAGCTGCACACTTCACTTGACTAAAATGTGGTTAATTCAGACTTTGCTTAGCCAGTACCACAGACTGTATGTGTTGGCCTGTTGCTGGGATTCATAAAGCAGGGAGATTGCTTCACCCTTTTATCAGTTTTGCACAGGCCTAGTTATGGTTGAAAGATAAGTTTGAAATAGCAAAATTCCTATTTGAGAGAAAACCACAAAGCCTAGCAAATAACTATTTGAGTCAGGCTCTCTTCTTGCCATCAGTTTGCACAGTGTTGGGAGAAGCAGAAAAGGAAGACACAAAACAGAGATGATGCACAGATTTGGGAGAAATTGCTCATCAACCCAAACCCCAATATGCAGAGGGGCCAAGAGGAATTTAATTTCAAATGAAAATTTCAAATGAAAAACGTCCAGTCATCAGCCCAAAAAATTGCTTTGCAAGAAGTGACATTTCCAGTTGCACACTGTGTTCTGCTTAGACACATAAAATCCATTGTATTCCTCTTCCTCTTGGTATGCAGTGCACACGTGGATGAGAATTGCTGCCGCAGAAGCTTGTTTGCTCTCAGGGTTGGAGGTGATCACATTCCTCCTAATTATGTAAGAAAATTCCACTGGCATGGTGATTATTGCAACAAGAACAAATGTATAATGCATGGAAACAACAGAGCTTTGGACTTCAACAGATCAGCCCTACTCTGTTCAGAGGATGCTGGGACCTCTCTTTCTGACACTCAGTTCCAAATGAATCAGGCACCAAACACACCCACCTACTATTTCTGCCTTGCCTCACTTTCTGTGATGTGACTTCCTTTAAGTTGTCTTCCCTGCAACCATAACTGATGAAGGCGAAGAGGTAACAGGATTTACTGTGCAGTTGTTCTAGCTCTGTATATAGGATCCACATTCCTGCTAGAATACAACAAATAACTAGTTTTCTAGCTGTAACAGCATTTATTTTCCTCTTTGTTTCAAAATTAGGAACTGTTTTTTTCATTCACAGCCCTTGAAGATCAGGGCTTTCTCTGCCATCACATGTGTTTGTTTAGCATGGATACAGGTGTATTTGGTGACTTTGTTTGAACTTCCTTTTGGTTACCAGGCCTTCATCCAAAATGTTCTTCAAGAAGAAGAATTTCCTCTCATCCTAATACTGGAAGCAACATAACCAGTATCCTAGAGCACCCACCATATCAAAAGCCAGTGAAACTCAAGAAGAAAGTAAGACCTTTGCTTTCAGTACACACCTAAAGGACCAGGGAAGTGGAATAGAGAAAACAGTTTTCCTTAGGAATATACCCAGGAGTTTTTAACTGAACCTGACTCAACTTGTGACTGTCTAAATCTAGAATTAGATCTTTATCTTCCAGGACAGGTGGGCAGACAATGAGAGGCTCAGAGAAAAATAATAGTACAGTACAAGAAATGGGCATCTTCATTCATGTCATTGCACTCCCTGGGATACCCAAGGTAGGAGCTGCTTTGTCCTGTTCCTGACTTGGCTGACATAAATGGTCAGGCACTTGCTCTGGCCAGTGTCCAGCAACCTCCTCCTGATTTTCATTTTCCTCACTTGAAAAAGCTTGGCACCATATGAGTTTAAGTGCAGAGAGGGTTTCTAGGCAGCCATGCAGATGACCCTGAAGCAATCAAAACCAACCACAGACCTTTCCTCAGCAAACTACATTTGCTCTTGCAGTGTTATATTTTCTTTGCTGTCTCCATCAGGGACTGATTCGACCCAACATATGACCTGCAATCCTCACCAAAATTGCCTTTTCTCTGTTCTGCATTTTCCTTTCAGAGTGACTGTTTGATCTGGCCTTTACACAGGAGTCTTCAAGGGCAGAGGGCAAAAGGGAGCTGCAGGAAGGATGGAGGAGAGAAAAGTCACACCAGCGTGTGGATAGCAGCACAGACTGGAGCTGACACCAGAACAGTCAGACCTTTCTTTTGCTGGTGGGGACAACTCACATGGCAGAAGGCAAAAGTTGGTGCCGTTGAATTTTACACTGATCACTGGCTGCTGGGAAATGAGCTGGAGTTGCCTGGCCCCTGTCAGTGTGGAGCACAAGGATATGGCTCAAGGTCTCTCCTGCGATGGTCCCATGCTGCATCAGCGGTCCCAAAAACGGGACCATCGCGTAAAAGACTTGGAAACTGCTGCAGTTAAAGCAAGGAAAGATGACAGCATGCAAAACCAGCACCCTTCACTCTCCAGAATACCACAGAACCAATGCAGAAGGTTCTAACAAGAAGGTACTCAAGAATTTGTGAACAAAATTACCTCCTATTGTTAAAACATCTTTTCTTCTCCTCGAAGGCCGCCCTATCTCAGCCGGCAGAGCAGGTGAGGACACTGCACTTGACTACACATCACCTCAGTACTGAGGATGCATCGCTGCATCATTTTAGGAAAAACATACTGCAATAGCAAGTCAAGTCTCAGACAAGCAGCCTTTTAGATTTAGAGGAAAACCAGCCTTTTGGATTTAAAACAACAGCACTTTGGGAGCTCCTTATTCACGAGTTTCCAAGAGAATGTGCCATTCCCTAAAAACCTGAACTAGCTATTGCTTCAGAAGCAGCTCTGCACAGGCCACACTCCCACAATATACTTCACATTTCTCTGCCCACGTGAAATCCCTCTCACAGCCAGGAAGAGGGCAGGCACCAGATGCTCTCAATGCAGCTCTCTATTTCCCAGTGCTATATTTCACAGCCAAAAATAAAACAGCCCAACACAACTCGCTGGTTTATACATATCCTGCACATCCTATCTGTTTCATCATCTAAAGCCAAGCTCTGTGCTGCAGAAACAGTTACACCTTGAAAGAGAGAGGATCACTGGGGTAAAATAGTGCAAGGGAAAATTAAAGAGAGCAGGGGCTCTGGTAAGGAAAGCTTTCTGGCACGTCTCCTCCTCAGTGGCTTGGCCCCCTGAGTAGAATACAAATGAGGAGCATCACTGACAAGCCAGTATAACATCTCAGTCCCCTTTACAAGTCATCCATTCTGCTCACGGCACAGAGACAGTGCAGGCATTGTCAGAAATACACTGGGCCCAAACAGACTAAGAGGGAGGCCCACAGACAAACATCACCCTATTGAGATTGAACACAGCCTTAAAAATATACTAACAGATACAGCTATTAACATGCCTGCACAAAATGGAATATGGGCACTCAAAGTGCTTGTTCATTCCTCATCCTCCATTTCAAGCTATAACGTCACCCTGTAATTAGCTGAAATAACCTCTATTCTGTTCAACTTCTCTACTGATGAGAAGCTCAGAAGAGGCATGAATTGTCAGGAAAGGTTTAAAAATACACCAAAATTTAATAGCAAGAAGACATATAAAGCACTTACTTTCTCTTTGTGCTTTTTTTTAATCTTGCAAGGGCTGATTATCAAGGATGTCACAAGTTTGGCTTTGCAAGCTAGTTCATAAAAATTAAGTGGGAATAGACTTTTCCTAAGTGGAAATAGACTTTTCCAAAGCTTCAGTTCTAAGATAAAAGGGCCATACCATTGCTGGGAAAGATATGGGCATTACATTCTTAAACAAAGGTACATTGTAGACTCCAGAAATGCTTAACTTTAAAATAGATTAAGGACAAAAGGTCTACTATCAAGGCAAAAGGATTAACACAGCAGAATTTCCATAAGAAATAGGAAGTTGAAGATGTCATATATTTTTACTGACTGATCATCCCTGAAAAAAGACATGGGTGGGAACTAACTGTGGACAAATCAGGGAGCCTACATTTCAAACAGCAGATTATTCATGAAGTTTATTTCCTCACCTCTATTACTTTGTGAACATCTGATTCACTGGCCCCTTTGTGTTTTTTCTTTAATTAAACATTTCAAGCCATTCACCACGTCTGACTAATGAACCCTGCATATTTCATTCTCGTTTTGTGTGCAGATGGGTTGTACACACAACTGTGAGCGCTGTGGCTTGTGATGCATAAAAAAAGCAAATGTAGATTTAAAAAGTAATAAAAAAATACCAAATCTAATGCTGTTTTAGAAGCTTTAGAGAAAAACATAGAGTCACGTATGAAGTTGCAAAAGTTATATATACTGGGATAACAAAATAATTATATGCAGGAATCGTTCTTATGAAGAAAATTATGGACTGCACAGGAACAGTAAACTGCTCTCAAGTCCAATTCATGCTCTTTGGGTGCCATATTTACACAGACTGTAATGAGAAACGTATGCTTAATTAAGCTTTTTATTTAAAGAAAGAGCTGATAAAACATGAAAAAGAGAACCCCACATCTCTGGTATGCATTCCCCCTTCTATTAGCTTTGCTTGCTCAAAAGTCAAACACAGAGAAGATTAATTTATTGGTTGGAACATAAAACCAATTAAATAAATAAATAGCTTGTCACTCTGGCTTCAGAATGAATCTAGTGGAAAATTTTTTTTCCCAGGAAACCTATTTTAGGAAAGCAATAAACCACTGGGAAGGGCAAAGGCTAGAGGAAAGGTTTGAGGCATTAAAAAAACCACCTGGAGACTCTGGGCTATTTCCGACGTTATTGAGGATTATTCTTCGGTTGATTCATCATCGCAGGTGTCCAGTAGTAACATTGATTCTCAGAGATAGAACTTTCCACACAGAGCAGCCAGAGCTGGATCATCTGTTGCAGGCAAACAGCAACAGGAGTGAAAGGAATTGCCCTCACCAGCCTTGCAGGGCAGAGGAACATCACCCTCACGTCCCACAGTCCAGCACAAGGACTTGGCCCACTGAGGCTGCTCATGGCCTGCAGCTCACAGCCAGTGCTTACTCACCACAGCACTGCCAGGAAGGGATTAGGGAACCTCACATCCTTCTTCAAGCAGCCTGGGAGACTGGGGAAACAGAGTAAGGTCTTCCCCTCCTCCTGCCATGCACTGAAAGGGGGATGGCAAGGGTAGGTAAGTGGCAAGTGGGGGTGAAATATGCATCACTGGTGTCTGAATGCTGCCCTTGCCATCTAAAATTAGCAGGAATGGGGAGTAAGCTGAGGAGCCCTGGGAAGGAGCCTGTACAGCAGGAGCTGGACGATACAGCCCCTTGCTACAAGAGGAGCCCACAGTCCTCGAGTGCCAGGGCGTCTCACTGCACCTCCAGCCAAGCAACCACACTGCTGTTCCCATCCAGATATCCATTGTGTTTTTCTTCAAAAAGAACTTTTTTCCTATATTATTTTGCTCCTGATCTATATGACTACAGAGAGCTGATGGATTCCTCTGCAAAGATACAGACCAGTGGTGTTGTGCTTAGGCTGTATGGAATTAAATCACTGGTGAAGGGTCTCCCTAAAGCTCACTTCATTTCAAGCTGCCCCCTTACAGCCCCACCCCTGTGAAAAGGTGAGAAGCATCTCTCTTCTGCTGTCAGTCAAGACTCCAAAGTGGAGAAAATTACTATACAGCAGCATAGAAAATGTTTCCTTTGGCAGCAGTTATGAAAATGCCATTCATCCTGTATACAGCCTGTATGCTCTGGCATAACAAAGAGAGTGATTGAACAGTCTTTTAAGAAGTTTACTGGGTCACATTTCTCCTGGACTAAGGCCAGCGCTCCCATCATTCCCCAGTGCTGGGTGCACATCACACAAACCCTTTATTGGTCTCAACCCTTTTTTCTTACTGATTCTGATGGTGCCTGACACTACTTCTAACATAAAACATGCTTCCAGAGGTTGTTTAAGGAAAATTAATAAGCCTGCCACCTTTGCTTCTTAGGTGGCCAAATGGCCTAGAAAATCAGAGCCTGTGCCCTTTTTTCTGTGTTAACCAGCACAGGTTTGTTCCAAGTCAAAACAGCACATAGCACACTTCAGAGGCTTGGAGGAGAATGAGAAGCAAAGTAAAATACAGTGAGGGTTAGGACAATGTGAGAACTTGATTATGCAAGCCATTAAAGATAATGCCACATATGACTTAATGTCATATAAGGATAAATCATGCCAGGGAATGTGGTTTTACAGAGAAATGCACTGAGGATAAATTGTACTTTCCAGCTAGACATTTATGCAGCTTCCTAAGGCAGTCAGTCTTCCCCTCACCACAACTGAGGAACCACATTTTCCAAAAAGCTTGTAATGCAAGATGCTGTGGGCAACAGCCCGTGCAGCAGGACTGCCATCCCCACAACAGATGAGCTCAATGCCTTCAGACAATCATCTACTGCATTTAGTAGTTCTCTGGAGAACCAGCAAAACATAGACACAATCAGTGTCCGAGTCTCTCTAGGTCAACAGGAATTGAAAACAAGCAATACACTTTTTGCAAAAGGAAGCAATTTTTTGTAGAAGACAGAAAAACAGAACAAAACAACTATTTTTTCCTTCTCCTTAGCTGTACTATTGAGCTTCCCAACTGTTTAGTTAATAATTATTATAATAATAAATAAATAATAATTAACAGAAAAGTTATTTTCTAGGGTTTTTTTTAATAATTTAAATATTATTTTTAAAATAATTCATTATTTTAATGCTTTGGGTACTAGTACTTAAGCAAATCTCATCACGAGCTACATTTCAACAACTGTTTCCATAAACTGAGGGCAATAAAGCTATGGAAAATGGCCTGTGCACATTGGGAATCAGCAGCAGTCACGCATCCAGAGGGAGGGCAGGAGCAAAGAAAAGACCATAAAACCCAATCTGATTCACCCACAGAAAACCAGCCTTCCCCTGTGCAATATCCCAGCTGGCTCACTCTGGGCATTGTGGTCAAAGAAGAAGAGAAGGTACAACATAACTTCTTCAGGGGTTCTTTGCATGGCTGACTGACTTGCAGCACACTGGTTTAGTGACTCTGCAAGGCAAACTGGCTTTCCTAGCCCGGGTCTGGGCACATGAGACCTCTGCTCAGCCTGGTCACTGAGCTGTCCTTTCATGAGTAGAAGATGTTTGTGGGAGGTAAAGACTCTACAGGACACAAAATAAATAGACACAGAGGTACGTTTCCAAAGTCTGGCCAAGAGTTTTACTCCTCACTCCCATTAGACTAATGGGCATAAGCACAAGGAGGTATCCTTTATGCTGCCCAGTTTTGGATAATTCTGCCCAGAAGATCCATCTGTGGCAATTTTAAATAATTTCAGATCTAAAAGCAAAAAGAGGAAAGTAAGGGGGGAAATTGCAGAAAAAGAAAAGGAGGAGTCTTTGAATCTCTCCTATTAATAATGTTAAAAAGTCCAAATAACTTAATTTCAGGCCCAAGGCCTAATTTACTGTGTAGTAATAGCACTGTCACTGTGCTTATCAAAAAGAGCCATTTTGTGTTGTACCAGTGAAATGTGCCCTTTAAGGCATTACTGAAAATTTTGCAGAAAAGGAGGCTCACTTTTTTGTCTTGAAGAAACTTCCACTGTGTGAGCCTTTGACAGAGATAGCTATGCACAAACTTAGCAAGATTATGTTCTCTCTTTTTGTAGGGGCTGTGAATCAGCAGGGTACATATTTTACTAACACCTCACTTAATATCAAAGAGCTTTGCTTTTGCAAGAGGCCATGAGCAGGCAAAAGCAGTGGAGCAAGGTCCTGCTGACACCTCTGGACAGCATTGAGCCCCCCCAGCTCCCACTGAGATGGTCAGAGGAAGGACAGGCTCTCCTCAGCATCCTTCTCCAAAAGCCTCTTGGCTTGGACAGTTTCAGAAGCAAAAGGCCTCCCTTCTTGTCTCCTGCATGAGCAAGGAGCAACTTTGAGCCAGAGATCCCCCAAGAAAGTGTCCTGGAGCTGGGAAAGCTCAGCTCCAAACTGACATCCTCCCAAAGAGATTTAAAACCAGACATTTGTCCAGGCAAGAGGCAGCATGACAGGTGGTTCGTGGATTTTCTCATTGCTCCAAGTTACATTTTTGAGCCTCCCATAAGCTTTCCCTGCTGGGATCTCCACCGAAAGCTTGGCTGTGAAGAGGCTGCAGCTGCGTGGGACTGCACTGATGCCTGGCAAAACCACCAACTCCAGGGCAGGGATGCAAAAACCAGAAGGAAATGTAGATTCTGCACTATGGGCACTTGTGATGTGCCATCTCTGTGCTTCACACTGCAGCAGTTCAGTTCTCAGAGCTCCTACAGACACACCAAACTGTGCCAACACTCCAACACTCTCCTTTTCTGCCTATCCATTGGTACAACTGAACATCATTTCTGCAGTACTGTCAACAGTACAGTGGTTGTTTCCAGGAGAAAATCCAAGCCAGGTCAACAGTTTTGACATGTTTCCCACAAAAGAGCTAATTTTAACCACACTGGGTATGCTACAGGCAACATTTATATTTGCACAGGTTTAAACGAGCAGAGTTGTTTCAAGTACATGTAGATCAAGCTGTGGCAAAAATTTAAGCTTGTGACACTTGTAGGAAGGAAAGTTGTGCTGATAAGTGGTGACTCAGACAAGTTGGCACTGAGGAGCAAAATGACAGAACATTTAATTAACAAATTAACTTTCTACTCTCTTAAATAATCATTACAGTCTTGCAAACATCCCAGAATATAGCATCCAATTTCTACCTACAAGGCTATGCCTGACATTTTTCCAAGCCACACTTCCTAGTTTCCATTAAAAATGAGTTTACCTACTGCATCATCAGATGTTCTGCTGAGAACAACATTTTGCTCTGTACACTTCTTTGTAGCTGCAGGACATATTAGCCAATTCCTCTGAGTCACTTCTAGCAGTGTCTCACTCTATCAGTAGGACCGATTTGTGCGTGTCTGTTTGCTTGGTTGTCCTCCAACCACACCAGCTTTTCTGACTAAATCTCCTGGTCCTCTCCTGAGCAAATAGAAGTAAGGAGGCTCGTAGAAAGTCTTCTCCCCTTTGGGAGAGAGATTCAGCAAGAAATGCTTGGAGACCTTTTTCAGAACTGACTTGGAAGAACGAAAGGGAAATGGACAGGAATAAGAGACATCCAAGTGTCTTACCATAAAAGTCTTAACACCTTTGTCCCTTTATAAAAATCTCAACCTTCCAAATTTGGGATGGTGTGTGAAGCTGACCAGTGCCAATATTTCCAGAAAACACACAACTTTGAAAAGAAGGGGCTAAAGCTACAAAAGGGCATCTGCATATGCTAACCCGATCCATTAAGACACTGGATAAAAAGTCTGCCCAGATGACCTGAACTTGTGTTTTGGCCACCGTCTTTTTGCTGCTCCCACACACAGCCCTTGCTTCTTATGTTGGAAAAAAGACTTACCATTAGTAAATGTTAAGGGCTTTTGAAAGAGATTTGGTTCCTCTTTCCTAAGCTAAGCCATTTGCAAGCTCAGGCAGACCCAAGAACACATCTTTCTGTTTGAGCGTCTGCTCTTACATCAGCCGGACCTCAGACACAAAGGCCCCAGTTTCTCCAGCAGCCACCATTTGAGTAAAATAATAAGTGTCAAATGCTTAACAACCAAATGGGAGCAATGGCTCCAGACACCATTTGGACAGGTCTCTTGGGCTGGGAACCTTCTGCAATCCTTGCAATAGCAGGCCACCTATTATACAGTTACACCAAGCAAGGATCTGGTGATACACATTTAATTGTAATTAACACTTTGCTGAAGGAAAGGTAGCAGTAGCAGGGCCAGAACACAAAGGAAAGGAATGCCTTCCCTCCCTCCTGGGACAGGGAACAAGAAGCAGAGATCTCCAGTGACTCAAAAAAGCAAGCAGTGGCCAGCTGAAGTGCCTCAGGGAGTCCTAGTGCAATGGGGAAAAGGTTTTTTGCCTAGGAAAAGCAACCTCAGAAGGAGGAACTTCCCACAAGCCAACGCTAATTTCCAAAGTCCTGATGGACACACGGTAAAGAAAATAGGAAGCAATCCCATCTCTCCTACGTTCTCCCCAGGGCATTCTTTCCATCCTCCACCTCTCAGCACCCTGTGAACGCTTCCTCCCTGGAGCTATGGGCTTGCTTACCGCATTACCATCAGCAGGAAAATCTGGGTTGTTTATCGTCCCTCTCAGAGAGGGCGATCCCGTATTAGAAAGATTAAGGTCAGCCTGTAAAGCGCGTGACACGATAATCTCGAGCAGGCGCCGAAGGGGCTGTGACAGGGACACGGCACAAATCCTGCCCCGGCTCCGCACCCGCAGGGAGCTGCCGCGCCCGCCGGCCCCGCGCAGCTCCCGCACGCTCAGGTCACCCCCCGGGTGCTGCTGGCCAGGGCGTACCCCGCTAATCACATGTTATAAACAACACATCGATGCTGAAGCTTGCAAACCTCCACCCAGAGTCCTGCACCGCGGCTGCTCGACCGCGCAGCACAAGCCCACGGGGTCTGTGCGACCTCCGCAGGGTGCTGGGCTTTACTGCCTAGCCCACCCCACTGCCCCACTTTCCCACCAATACACAGTATTTCAAAATATACCAGCACTGCTTTGGCACCCCCTCCGACTTCCCAGCACCGTGCAATATGCTCTCCAGTACCTTCTGAACAGCTTGCAAGCCAAGTTCCCCTTTTAAATGTTAAGCACATTACACTGGGAGAGTCATGAATGATTCCAGTGAAGTGTGTGTGTCTGTGTATGTGTGTGTGAAATCTTTATTTTCTGAGAACAGCAGCTACTAGCTCTGTCCTGAAGGAATAAACAACGCTTCTGCACATTTTTGGGAAGCAGGATCAGGACTTTTAAAACTACTATTCACTTCATGAAAGTAAATTTAATTTCACTCTGAATAAGGCAACAAAACACGAACCATAGTTTAAAACACAGCAGCATCAACAAAAAATCCTCTACCACAAAACACCCTAAACCCAAGACTTATTTCTTGTCCAGAATATTGCTTTACTGCTGAGTCAGGAGAGAAACATAAAGCTATTCTTAACAAGCCTGGTCAGAAGCATTTTCTTCAGCAGCAAAGCAGAAGTTAAGTTTCTGAATGCTCAACAACTGCAGCTCACAGCATGTCTAGTATTTCACAAGCAAAGCCACGGACTTCCACTGATGGGAGGCCTTACAGTGCAAGAGCTGCCTGACATGCAAACCAGGCACACTGTGGGCAGCCAGCACAGTGTCCAGTTACCCACTGTCTAAACCCTTTTATGCTTGTGGTTGCTTATTTCTTTGGTAACTGACTGTCCCCACCCTGCTTAGATCAACCTCTTCATCATCCCTTCCTCTGCTGCCTCCATTTTCAGGGGAGACTCCAGCCCATAGTTCATGTGCACCCAGGAGACTGCACCACAGATTTTTAGCAATCACTATCACTCTTGCTCTTGTTTCATGGGTGAACAACAGCTCTGAATGCTTGTCTTCCCTTCAAACACTTAATTGCTTGATGTATTGAGAAACTACCTTTTAAAATTATTACGCAGCTCCATATCACTAGATCTGCATCTCCCAGCATTAAAACCTGTCATACACGATCAAGCCAAAGGAATCTTTTATCATGGCATCACAAGGAAAGAATTAAGATGCCTATAACTTAAGAAAACTGCTCCTATGCAGCGAGCTCAGAATGATTGGTACTTTTTGTCTCAGCCTTCCTTCTTTAGAGTTAAAATCTCTTTTTCTAGGCCTGGCTGCTACTAATTTCCCACCAGTGCCTCGAGTGAGGAAATCACTATGTTCTTTCTCAAAAGTCCAGCCTTATCAAAGATTCTGTACCTAATAGAGAGAAGAAAGAAAATAGCCCTTAATGTGTTTTTTAAATCAGTGCAAATGCAGTTAATATTTAAATAAAACCTTATGGAGTAAATCTTTATGTATAAAAATACAACCTGTTCCGATTCTCTTTTTCCAATCCCCCTTCCTATTTCCCCTTAAGCTAGCAGAGCCACCTGGAATGATCAGTCCATGTGATGACACACAACAATTGGTGTTTGGTACACAAAAGTAGCCCCTTCACTCCCAAAACACTCCTGTTTCCAAGGGCTGGGGTAAGATGCTGGGTATGCCAGGTATGTGCTTAGCACCAATCTCAAGGTCAAATTTTCTTTTAAGATCCACTTCCTCCAGAAAATGATGAGTTTGCTCTACCAAAGGTAACTCGAAATCCAATCATCTTCACTACACAGAGAAATACAGGGGTGTCAAGTGAGAAAAAGGAATGGAGCCCCCTTGGAGAGAATCACAGCGACTGCTGAAATATTAATGAAGCTCTTTATTTGAGAGAGTCTAAAAAGGACTTTGAATAATGCATTGCAAGCAACGGTACATCAGCACTGGCTTTTTTATCCGAGAGGCAGCTGGCATTTTAAAAATAGACAACTTTCAACTTGATGGGGGTAGCTCACCAGCAGAGGAAATTATCCACAAATGCACCATCATTTAAGGGAACAAAGCAGATAAACAAGCAGAGCACAAAGAAAGTTCATTAGTACAAATGTTCTGAAGCAGCCCTCTGCTGTCAGCACAGGCTTGCCCACCATAAGTGCAGCTTCACCATTATCAGGTGTCTCAACAACATATTCTGTCCCTTAACGTCACCAGAAAAGTCTCTTTAAGCTACTCTGTGACAGGAATGGTCTGGTAAAGATTTAATGATTTGCTCCTGTAAACAAAAGATGTGCTCTGTCCCCCCCAGGCAGCTCATTAAGTTCTAAAAACTATTTTAAAAGTAGGATTATTAGCGATAATGGCTTTTTAATTCAATAGAAAAATAAGAAGTGGGAGAAAATGGAATTGTAACAGGAATGGGATGGAAAGTAAGAACCTTGGAGCTTGCCCAGCTGTACAGCTAACTGGACACATGGGGCTCTTTGGCTTTAGGATTATGCTAAAGTTCCCATTCCCATGGCACAAACACCTTTAGCAGCAGCACACTGAAGAGCCACATGCAATGCAAGCCAGTGAATTGCTTGGCACGTTGGGGGTTTCAGTGTTTACACTTACTAACAGCAACCTGACTGACGGGCAAAGATGTTGCTGTAGCTGGCTTTGTGACAAGTCCCCCAGAACGTGACATAAGTCCTTTCAGCCAAGGATGTTTTCTATGTATCCTTGATATGCACTCCCTTTCCCTGCACAGACAGGATTTATAGAATGTAGTTTTAAAATACAGTCACACAGGCACATCTGAAGGTGTGGGGGCATGATTTGAGGCACAGGTGCCCTTATGGTGGGCTCTGCCTGCACATTTACAGTGCTCACGGCCAATGCCACTGGCACCACTGATTTTTGGTGAAAACATTGTGAATCTCGATGCTGCCAAGAGTCACAGCATTATGAAACCTTTTGGGAAAGGGGTTGATGGGAGTTTTGCAGCCACCTGACCAGAGATTTCCCTCCTTGCCCTCGGTACCATGCTGCCTCTCCTCCCTCCCAGCAGCCCCTCTGGTTCTCCTGCAGAGAGTGACCTGCAGATAAAGGGGTTTTATGCCACGACGATGTGTTGTTGCAAGGCAGCCCAGGGATGTCTTCCCCTACACATTCCCAGGGGTTCTTCTATCCCAGCACAATCCCCTCTGAGACCCACAGATCCCACAAACCAGCCTGCCCCCACATCATTTCCCCCTTTTCCTCCCCCCCCCAGAACGGGGCCAGCGGGGCAGCAGCTCCCCACTCAGAGGCACAGGGAGCTGAAGGGGGAGTAGGGAGAGGCATGAATCAGCCCCACAATGAAGCAACATGCTACAGTGGTTTAGAGTTAGCTGGTGTCATGCACATGCAGATCAGCAGTGAGGGAGGCAACCTTAGGAAAGTGAAATGTCCCAGAAAGCAAGTACCCAGGGCCATAAAACAAAATGTCCTGCCAGCCTTATCTATTCTTCTACCTTCCTGATTTATTCTGCCCAGCCACTTATTTATTTTATTGGCCATCAAATGACTGATTGGTTGCCTCAAGTACCAGTTTCCCTTTGCCCTTCTCTTGTCCATTAACTTTTACTTTCCTCCTCCATACATCCCCCTCCTCTCTTTCTGTTAGCCTACCCTTTCTGCTTTGACATCTTCACCTGCACTAACAAGTTTCAGTTGTTTCAGTCAGCTGTTGTGTGTCCATGTTTCACACTGCTAGAAACAGGCAGCTGACAGCATCAACATCCACACCCACCCCTGACAGGTGAAGCTGTCTGAAGGAAGAAAAGCCCAAAGGAGAGAAAGGACAAACTCCCACTCCAAAGGCATTTCATGTTATCATGGCCTTAGAGGATCTCTGAAAATGACATTAGGGGTGAGGAGCAGGGACCCCTGATGCAGCCTGATCTCCTTGCTCCCACCCTGCACCGTGGGGTAAGCAAAGGGCTGTTACCCCTCCAGAGCCACCTAACACTCTGGAGACCTTGGCACGCTGCCTGCCACTGGAGGACAACACAGGAGCATATGAGACAACCCTGGGCTTGACTTGTTTGTTTTCAAAACAAGTTTTGACTTGCCTGGGCACAGGGGGGAGGGGGGGGAAGACATTTGGACACCACTAACACCACAGTGTTTGCTACACCACAGGCAGCCTGCCCACACCACCACCTCTGGGGAATACCTGGGTGGTGTTGTCAATAATCACACAGCAAGTGACAGGTCATCTATTCACAGAAAGGCCATACTGTCCAAGAGGGTTAGTTGTGAATGAGATGATAAAAAAAGCTTTTCAGGGCTTGCAGCCCAGTTTGCACTCCTGACATCACTGTGCGCTGGTGCTTCATCCAATGCCATTCCCTCCTGCATCAGCACTCACTGCACCAAGGTTTATGCTTTTGCATTCCCCTTCACACTTTCATTTTCCATCTTTTCACCTCTCCTCACTCTTTCCCTTCCCTTTTTTTAATGTGATGCAGCCCTTTTTTTTCCCTCCCCCCTTCCCCCCTCCCTGCACACTGCTGAATGTAGGAAAAAATCAAACCAACACACCTCAAGGGCAGAGCGGGGACCAGAGTGGGAGGGTGTGCAATGCTGCCCAGGGCACAGGTGCTGAGGAGGGCAGGGCAGGCAGCCGTGCCGAGTGTGCAGAGTAAATAACTGCAGCCTCATTGGGAATGCGTTACAAATCCCAGATACAGCTGGCACAGGACGGATTTAGCGTGGTTGTGCTGCTCAGCACTGGCATAAACCCTCCATGCCCCATGGCTGGATCCCCTGCCACCTCAGGGCAGTTGCCCTCTCCCTGTTTTAGCAGTTCCCAAGAGACAGATCCCTTCCAAAACATAACTCTCTAAAAACGCTAAACAAGGGTGAAAGCATAAGGAAAACAACTTGCAGTGAGTGTTTGGACCCCCAGACTGTACCACAGCCTAAAAACCCCAGGAGCATCTGAACTTCTGATGAGCTGGGTAGAGTTTCAAATAGAGGGAGCCCGCAAAGGGGAGGGAAGGTTCTTCTAAACCAAACCAAAAACATTAAACTGAATGGGAGGAAGAAATAACAAAAAGAGATAGATGATTTCACTAGTTTTTGAGAACATGCTAAGGGGAAGAGCAAAAGAACACGGTGTTTGGGATGAGGCATTCCCTGTGGACCAAGTCATAAAATCTCTGCAACCTCAAGCTGGGGACAGGACACAAATGCAGAGGGGAAAAAAAAGAAGTCTGGATAAGTTGTCCCATTTAAAAAAGACGTGGGAAAATAAGAAACTCAAACAAATGTACATACTTGTACACAAGATGGTGGAAGTCTAAAACTGATGATACAATCTAAGGTACTGAGACTGAAGAGTTTGGTTTTAAACGAGGATGCCAACACACTAACTGCATCAGTAACCTGGTAAAAGTGTGGTAGTCATGATGCTTCTCTGAAAACAAGCTACTTTTTACCTAGGAAAAAGAGACTGGATCACATCAGTGGGGGAAGAGCATTCCCTTAGCAACATGGTAGGTAGCAGTGCCCATTACAAAAGCCAAATAATTCAACTGCCCTTCTTCAAAAGAATGATCTCAAAGCATGGGAGATTGTCTGAAGAGAAAATTAAAGAGAATAAGCAGCCATAAAGGTGATACATTTGAGGGATTTGGGAAGATAGCTTAAACACATCCATCTGGAATACAGGGCAAATAGTGACTGCCAGAGGAGGCATCAAAAGACCCAAGCTAAGCTGCCACCACAAAGGAGCAGCCTGATGAACCCTTGTGGCTATCCTTACATCCAAAGACAAATGATGCAGCTCCATCCCTCATGCCCCTCGGACACCAGGGCTGCATCCCAGGCAAGCTTCATTGCAATTTTCTGGGAAGGGGCCTCCCAAAGGACAGAGGGAACCTGCTGGTTAGCCAAAGAGAGAAGTATGAAAAATGGGATCATTGTTTTTCTGTTAGAAGCATCAGAAGCAGAGTGAACTTTGAACTTCAAGATCACTTCCAGGATGTTCAATGTTATTGCTGTTCTTATTGTTTAGGTTAGGTATACATACAAAAGCCATTTTATCATTAAGTGTTTGAGGACAAACTGTTCACCATTTGTCATCTACTCCCAAAGCTGGGACCCTCAAGGGCACAACGCAGGTGTGATGTAGAAACACTGGCAGGTATGTCAGGAGCAAAGACATAAAACTTCAGTTATATGATATTTGTGAATAACTATTCATAAAGAGAGTTTCAAAACAAATTATTCTAGAGTTTTTCTTGCTTCAAATACCTATGTCATTAGATTAAGTTACCTGAATCCTTCCCATTTTTCCTGTATGAATCATCTTTCACATATTGTTTGCTGTAATACAAAGCATAATCAAATCTTCTGTCTTTACAGACATCCTCGTTTCCCCTGATCAATTTGAAATATGTGTTAGTAATGTGAAAATCCATGATGTCTTCCTCCAGCAGAAACCAAGTGCAAACACTTGCACTTTACAGTCATTCTGTGGTTTTCTTGCCAGTTTCAAAGTCAGGTAAAAAATTCTCTGTTCATTGTGACAGATCTCTGCAGTGAGCTAGAGAAAAGGCCAGCAATGGATAGTGTTATGACAAGGATATTCTCCTTCCTAAGCAGGTAATGGAGTGTCTTTTCCTCTAGCAGTGCTTGCCAAACCCTTACAAAAGGAACCTGCCATTTTCTATCTATCTGTAAGGCTGATTTATGAGGTCAAAGTATTATTATAAAGATCTTCTTGCCTGTCAACTTGTGACATACACACAGATCTTTGAAAAGGAAAGAAAGCTACTGCATTTAAAATCTGGTGTGAAATTTTGGGAGGAAGGTGGCAGTTAACATTGGAATCTGTGTAAGCTCTACAGCCCTTACATCATTTCTTAGGTAATTCTCATGTCCATCAAGAGGACATTTTATATATAGCAGCCTGTGTATGAGCAGCAGCCAAACTAGTCTGTGGCACAGCAGGGAAGCAGCTCCCTCACCATCCAGCTCCTGACCTCCCCACTGCACCAAGGTGGGAAAGAGCAGGTTCCTAATTTCTGTAAGGAGACCTGACTTGGACCAAATTCATTTGTTAGTGGCTTTCCACCCCCTCCTTTCTCACCAAGCTGATAACAAGTTAATGAGCTGTTTCTCAGGAGCAGAGCTTAAGGAGGGAAGTGCAAGGGAGAGTTAGCATTAAATACTTTGATCCCTTCAGCAGCTTAGTTACAAAAGCAGGTGCTCCCTCCTTTGCTGTTCCCCAGAAGGAATGCCACGACACTCCACCACAGAGCTAATAGAGAACAGGAGAACTAAAGAAGACTCAGCTGTCACTTCCATCAAGTTTCAGTGCATTTGACCATTTTGCACAAGTATTCTGTGTCTCCTGGAGAAAGCAGGAATAAACTCATCCTTTCTTCCCTTGAAAGACCAGCAATATATTCCTATCCTGTCTCTGCAAACAGGACTATTGGTGAAAAAGCAGGACACAGGACTGCAGCGAACATTCAAGTTCACTGCTCTGAAAATATCCTGCAGCAGTTCTAGCTCTCATAGGAGAGGCAAACTCCTCTGAGTTTTTAACCTAGTCAATTCATAAGGGAAAAGAAATTCCCAGTAAGAACTCTGCAGCGGTTCATCTATACTGTGCCAAACACTAGTTGGGGGATTCTGAATAAATTGCAGAAAACAAAACAAGAAAAAGAAAACACAAAAATTTTTTAAACTCTCTGATTTATTACACAAATTATAGAATAATTTGCTCCTGGGGAGGAAAAAAAAAAAGTGTATTTGTATACATATATTGATAACCCATCTCCCCAAACAATCAAATATCACTTCACCACACTATAAAAGCACTCAAAATTGTTTATGTGTTGCCTTCACAGAAACCAGTAGTTCACTGTGGGAAGTTTAGATAAAGGACATCTAGGGCACACCCACTGTGCAAAACACAGCACTGTGGAGCAGCTGTACAACCAAAACCAATAAAGTCAAATCTGCTGAGAAGCAGGGAAGAGCCCACCTTTAATCACAAGCATTTTACAACCATGACACAAGTATCTCTGAACAATACCACACTGTCTTAGGAAGACAAGCGTAGCTGAGAGAGTTCCACAGCCTTTACAGAGAACAGGGCTTTGCAGTCCTGGTTCCTTTCAAGTTTGGACCTTCCTTATATTTGAGCTAGTTTCTACCAAATCAAGAACCTAGCACAGAGTTACTCCCAGAAGGCTGTAACCAGAAACAGGGCTTTGCAGGTGTTTTGTACGAAGACCATACAATTGTGTTGCAGGTGCAAGATGGAAATGCTCCAAAGGCAGACAATGGAGGCTACTTTTCTTCTGACAGAAAAAGTCTTGAAATGACCTTCCAGCCTTGAAATGACCTTCCAGCTTCAGGCCAGAAAGGTGAAAGAGAAAGGATATGGAAGAGGCTGTTAAACACAGTCGTTTTTGTGAGAACATTGCCCAGGGGACTGACAACATTTCAAAGAAGGGCTTTTAGACCACCATGAACAGAGTCCCTCTGGCCTTCCAGTGCTGAGTACATGCAGAAGAGTCTTGCTAACACAAGAAGGCAGGTTTGGGAAGAAAGCAGACAGATCGAGAGATCTTTGTGGCAGAATCCTGTGACCACCTGGAAAAGAGATTTCTGAAATATCTCAGCCTTTCCTTGGAAGCTCAGCAGAAGGCAATTTTGTCACCAGAATCCTGGAAGCTATACACTTCTATAAGCTGGTGCAAATAACCTTCTACAGGAGAAAATGAGTTCACAAACATGGAATGGCACAAAGAAAGTTTTAATTGCCTTGGAAATTACTTTAATACCAAATGAGGCAACGATACTTTAAATGGAGGGAAGGCAGTTCCCAAAATAAGACATCTCACATTAATTTGACAGGAGGCCCCAGGTATCCTATACCTCCTATATCCCTCTATTCCTTGAATGACCAGAAATGCTTGTCACTGAGTGCAGAATCTGGCTTTACCCTAGACACAAGCTAGTTTGTGTACATGGCATGGGAGGACAGGAAGAAGTTTCACCATCTTACTTGGTTTCCTCTTCTCTCCCAGGGCAATTCAGAGGCAGTCCTCATGGGTCTTTTTATAACACCTTGTCAACCTTTTCTACTTATGCTCAAAAGACAGACATCAAGACTGAAAGAATTATTGTCATCACAATGATGTAGCACTAGGAAAGTGCAAATTTCATAAGCCAAGCTTTGAGACAAATGTTTCCAGGCCAGGCTGAGGAGAATTGTCTTCTCCTTGCCCAGTTGTGCAAGGATAAGGTCTTATCCTGATGGGATCACCTTAGGTCTTCTTCTTAAGATCTTCCACATCATTCTCTGGGCACTTCTAATGTGTTTTATGTACTACAGGTTATTATCCTGCTTTTGAAAATAGAAGCCAGAGGGTGGTAAGGCACTGGAACAGATTGTTCAGAGAACTTGTGGATGCCCCATCCCTGGAAGTGTTCAAAGCCAGGTTGGATGGGGCCCTGATTCGGTGGTGGTATCCTTGTCCATGGCAGGGAATTGAAACTAGGTGATCTTTAAGGTTCCTTCCAACCCAAACCATTCTGTGACTCTGTGATTATATCATCCCAGGATTGCCACAAGCTCTATTTACCTTATATGAAGCAAGGACTGCTTAGCCTCTGTCCATCTGGGGGAAAGAAAAGGCTTTAAATTCTGAACTGGGGCAGGGGAGAACCAAATGAAATGTTATCTTCTAAACTGGAAGCTTCTAGAACAACAACAACAAAAAGTAAAAAACCCACAAAGTGATGAATTTCCCATGCCTGTCTGACAGGGAATTTTTCAGTAAGAAGTTTCTCACATTTTTATTCATGTTGTTTCTGAGTGTCAAGAGGAAATAGATGCCAATATATACTGTAAAAGCCTTCTGAAAGTCCTGATCTACCAAATCACAATGACATGGCCATGAGTATGATCTCTTGGCCTTTGCCTGCTGGTGCCTTGACAAACATCCAACACAACACAGTGAGCAAAGCAGAGATGGCTGTGGATAAACCCTGGCCACCTTAGCAGAATCAAAGATTGACCTCCACAGACTATGCTTAATATTACAGCTTTCTTCATCCATGCTTTTCCCTGGCCCCTCAGACATGAGCCCACTGCTACAGATTAAAATAAAGTGGAAGCATAGGGGATGCTACAAGCTCAGTGTTAGGAAGAAACTGCCCCAGAACATGAGCTCTGCAAGGCAGCCACTTTCTCCTCTTTGGCCTTTTGCCTCTCATGGTACCCAAGTATTTTAGTGCAGGAGCAAAGCTGTGGGGCCAAATACTGGTCCAAATTGTTTACGACTAATTCTGGTTTTCCTCCTTCAGTTTTGCATTAGTTACTACATTTCAGGCCATCCTGTGATAGAGCACACAGGGAAGAAAGATTACATAATGGAACTGGCTGCTCTCTCTTCTGTGTATTTTCTTACACAGTTCTTTTGATTGCAGAATAAACCTAAAAAAGGAGAAAACCAGCAAGCACAGCAATTTTATTTAAGACGAGGTATAATTTAAACATTATTGATCTAGCCTGACATGAACCACATACATTGATTTTCAAGTATGCCAAGACTTGGAATAAAAAGTACCAAAAATCTGATCTCCACAATTCCAGTGCCAGCTGTGCTTCCTCCTGGGAAGCATTCACAATGCAATCCAAAACACATATGTAGATAACACTGGCTCCTACCCCTATGATCCTTCCTGTCCTAGCTAGCATGGGCCATCTGTTACTGCTTAACAGGCAGCCCCACTAGATACTGGATTGGTACAACTTACAGGAAAAGGATGAAATAAACCTCCAGGAAAAATAGCATTAAGAAGTCTTTCCTAAGCAACTCATAATTTACCATTTGAAAAGTGTAATTTAAACTGCATCACATAAGGTGATAAAAGAAAACAAAGCAGGAACTAAGCCACAGACCAATCTCTGGCCCTACATGATACCACTTAGGGAGAAGGAGAAGTGGGAAACAGAAATCGTGCTGTGGTTTACCTGAAAATTCTTTCTCTACCTAAAGCAGCATGGTCCAGGAATGCCAGAGAAATTAATTACCTTCTGCTGAGTCCCTGCTGAGCCCTTTCCCCTCTTGATCGCCAAGACATACGAGAGGATAAGAACAAAACAGTGACTGCTCTAAGCCATTCTGCTCTGCTCTCAGCCCCACCAGCTGACCAAAAGCCATTACAAGGGATTTTAGGACAGGGACTATCAGAAGAAAACCAGCCTGTCATTCCCCCACTCAGATCCAAGATGCATGTTAAGATGAATGATGACATCTTTCCACGAGCTGTCCCTGCCTACACCCACCAAACAACAAAATACACCTTAACCCAGGCTAGTGAAAAGCCTTAATTTAACTCTGACACAAACCAAGGGCAGCTAGCAGTAACTTCTAGAAGGGTCTTGCTGGGATGTGGGAGAAAGCACAGACCTATGGTACAGGCTGTAGAATAGGCTCTCAGCATGAACCAATTCCTTTCTACTTGAACAAACGCCTAAATTAAATGTTTTATGCGAGCAACACGTTACCTGAAATCCTTGTTCTCACAACCTGTTCTAGTCTTAAATGGCAGCTTGGGAAGCCAACACTGTCCTGCAGAGCACAAGTTAGACTCTGCCCCAGTAGGTGTTGGTGTCCTTTTCCTGCACTAAAGCAGAGTTCTGAGAGCTGCCATCAGCACACGGACTGTACTTTGTAGCTGTGTGATTAAAATTTAACAAACAAAACTGCTAATAAGTCTTTGCAGCTGTCATACTATCCACTGCGTGAGTAAACTAGAGAGAAATCCTTCTTTAGCTAAGAAGTCAGTCCAGTTCATAGAAGCACTTGATAATCTCACTCAGAATCTGGCAGAATCCACAAATGACAAAATTCTGCACACTGGTCTTTAACCAGAGCTCCATGTTAGCAAAACCTTTCTCCATATCCTCATGTCTGCAGCAGGGTAACCACCTTGTTCTGGAGGTCACCATTTAAACTTGATCCTGCTTGCTACACTTGGAACACACCATGGAGATAACAGATCACTGACAGCACAAAAAGGATGAGGATATTCTTAGGCAGGCACAACAAGTCTCCTCTCTTTGAATAAGTGTGTCAACATGCTTGTTTCTCAGCCAAATGATCTTTCAAAATAAAGGTGGATATCCATCTACAGAAATGTGAATATTTTTCCATGAAGGAAAACTATCCCCCCTATGCCCTGCATGACAGAAATTTCCCCCCCCCCCCACAAAAGAGCCTGCCTGATCTATGAAGCCAGGAAAGCTGTGTGGGTCATTCCCAGCTGTGGAAGCCCACTCACCTTGGGACTTGCTCTCACGCACCAGCAGCAGTGGTCCCTCTCCTAGGATATTGAGTGGTCTGAAATGCTTTTTCCAGTGCATTATGTATATGCAACTTCAGAATAAAGAAACATCACAGTGCACCAACGCCATAGTTCAGATACAGCCAGCTGCTCCATCATAATCTCTCTCCACAAGCAGTATTCATTAGACTTCTCAGAAACATTCCCACACTCTACAGACTGCCTTAACATCAGGTAAAGTGCAATTTTTATTTTAGCTTGCTATTCTTGCAATTGGAATAAGATGTCAAAGTGAGTGCTACAATGTAATAATTACAGTCAAGGACTTAAAATAACTGACTCACAGCTGTGCCAAATTTGACCAAACCGTTCCTTAGACACACTGCTGGATTTTCATCAATGTCTCCATCTATAAAATGGACATGCCAACTTCTATTTTTTAAGGACTACCACTGGTAAATAAATCCAAAGGTTTAGTTTTGCCATAAGTAATTGCACTTAAGAACTAGGAAAACACAATATACATTTGTCAATGTTGTAAACAATCCACCCTACATACATACAGGGTGTAGAGTCCATTTTTTTCTGAATTTGTTCTGAATTTAATCCAAAGAATGTGCACTCTGCCATGGCCTCTGGTGCCAGCCATAATACTCAGCATTTATTCATCTACCAGCTGACTCATGTGTGATCTCACACTACTTCACCAACTCATCAACACATCTGCAGATTGAGTCTTTTGCTCCTGCCTTTTTCAGTTTAGGCTTTGTTTTCATAGAAGCTGCAAAATTTTAAACACAATTCTACTTCTTTTAGGGTCCATCTAAGCTTCAGAAGAACTGACATGTCAGAGGATCACACATATTGCAAAATGATGTCATGTTGCAACGTCATAGGGCAACCAAAGCACGTCTAGAGACAGGAGGCAGAACTTTACAAATCCTCCATCTGGACAGAGGGAGGGAAACAGGGTTTATCCTGCTGAGATATCCAGCACAAGGATGAACGCTAAACGCTCCCAATCCCAAGTCTATGGGAATAATAACTATCTGTTTCACTGAACTTGAATATTAAGCACAGGGGGGTTTCAAAAGCCATTGCCTGACTGCATAAGATAGTTCAGTCATATTTGCTTCCCACTGTTTTTAAGCAGAGCAAGATGACTTTACAAGATATTTTACACCTTTCATATGGACAAAGCTCAGTCCACCCACATCTGCTCATCAACCCCTGATGTAATTCTTCTTAAAATGTCTTTTTATTTCATATTATTTTGCTTGCCAGTATTGCACTAACATATGATGTAGAGCAAATATCTTTTCAAGGGGCACATGTTACTACCAGACAGACTTGGGCTTGGGTGCACAACTGATCAGCTGGTGAATGGTACTAGAACAGAAACTGCTTAACTCTGTTCCTCACTGATGAGGTAGCTCTTATTTTTATATCCTTAATAACTTGATTGATTACCTAAGAGTAAAGTCTTCGCATGAAATTATTCTCAACATCTTTCAGATGATTTAGAGGTCTGCAGTCTTCTGTATTTTTCATATTCCGTGGTGGTGGAAAAAATAGGAATTCATCTTGGCCTAATATCTGGCATGAGACTGGAAAGCCAAGCACTTAATGAAATTAGGAGGAGAATTCAACTAAGCGGTTGTGGCTCAGTTATATTCTTGATCATCTAGGGATTGCATTGCTCCAGGAAACAACCCAGCTCCTTGCTTTAATACTGGATATTCTTCACAGCAGAGGAATTAATCCTGTCTGGTCCTCCAGCAATGTAAGGTCAGTGAATGAGGGGGGGAGGGAACACTTTAAATCTGATACTTCTGTTAAAAAATAGCTATGGTGCAGCATGCTCAGGTTTCCGTACAACACGGACCAGGTTTGGTTTGGGTTAAAGAGTATTGCATGCATATCACACATGCCAGCTCACAGAAACCGAGGCAACTTTTCCATATCATTTTGAACAACTTCATGAGCTGAAAATTCTCTTTACCACAGACATACCTATTTTAAGTACAACCATCTTGTCAGAAAGCAACTGGTTTTTGCTTACGAAACACAAAAGTCCTGGAAGTGGGAGGTTTTATTTTTGTTTCTGGTTTCAGTTGAAAATAACACAAGCGCTGGATGAAATACTGTTTATTACCCACAGTGGTTGGTCCAGCACATCTCCTGCAGCTTGTAATTTCACCGGCTGGTGAGCACAGTGGGACAGCCCACCCCACACCTGCGTGCCCCAGGGCAGAGCCTGGCAGTGCTCTTACCCTGTCCAGAGGGCTGCTGGCTGTCCCCTGGCTGTGGCAGGGACCACCTTGGATGGGACAAGGACCCATGATCCTGTCTTGCATATACCTCTGGTGACCACACCAGTAAACACAGCTGAGGGTGGGTGAATTCAGTGCTGAGCAGGGGACAGAGGGCACTGAGCTGTTCTTTCCATGCCCAGAGGATGCTCAGTGAAAACATCATTTTGAAGTAGGAAGACCAAAGGGGAAAGATTTAAAAAAGAGTATTTTTCCATAAGAAACTATTTATTTACAAGATCATGGGCAGAAACAACGGTTGCCCCATCCTGCCAGGGAATTTTGCACAAGTGTTCTGAAAGCTGCACGGGAATCCTGCACATATTCAGTAAATGCAGCAAAGTCATGCTGCCTCCTAGAAAGGCCATGAGTGTCCCCAGTCCTACCTGCCAGGAGAGAAATAAACCTGTAGTGCCATCCCTGTGAACTGCTTTTTTTTCCTTTTTAAAAGGTGTGACCTTCCATTAGAAAATCCTGCTTCAATCCCTTTGCATCAGCTCCTGATTTGCGAGAACAGGAAGCAAGGAATACACTGAGGCCTGGATTCTATGTTCCAAGAAATAATACTGAAACATTCCTGACAGTCAGCTTCCCAACATCTTAAGGTCCTGGTTCTTTCTTCAGGAGTTTTTAGTCCTCACTTACACAGAAAAACCCAAAACCCTGAGGTCTGCAGGTGATGCATAGATGGTCTATAAGTTGTTCTGGGACAAGAAAGATCAATTTAAGCCTCCAGGTTGTTTGATCTGCACGATTTAACTCATCTGTTTTTCCTGAAGTAACTGGAAAGAGAAACTCAGTTCCAGATAAACTGTTCTCAGCATTCACTAGCAACTCCACACTGACTCAGAGACTCAGCTATACAAAAAAGCAGCTCTACCATAGAATAAATGACCTGTAAATCTAGAGGAAGTTGAAAAAGAAAAAAAAGAGAATCTCTAAACATGAAAAAATATCAGCTGCTGGTTTCCTGTAAGACATTATTTTGCAGGTAAATCAAATCACTCTCTGTCTGCAATCAGTGCACAATGCAGAGCAGCAAGTCCTACTCTCAGCACAGGGCAGCTGCACCTGTAAAAATGATCCCAACCATAAGATGCAGCCATCAGGAAGAGCATCAAGGTCCTGAGGGTAACCTATCTGTATTTGTTTCCTCTTTGTTTTCAAAGAGAAACAGAAGTGACATGCACTTAATTATGTTTCCATTCCAAGCCTAATTAGAGACAGTTAGATGTTAAGTACTATTGAAGTGAAATGCATACAGGAGGATTGAGTTTCTACCTATTCTTCTTTCTGTTAATGCATACCTGGAAAGCGTCCTCTCTTTTATCTTGATCTGTTCTTGCAAGAATGAAAGCCACAACTTTCCTGACACATTCCTGGTGTTTTGACTGCCTTTTGATACAGTGGTGGCCATAGCTATTTGAAATGAAAATGCTTTAGCCAGGAGACTATTAGGGAACACAACAAAAATCAAAGGATTTTCCCCCTTCACCTTCATTGTAGGAAACTTGCATCAATCATCCATCTCAAATAGCTTTTGGAATTGACTTGCACGTGTTGCCATAATTTGTATACAGTGTCCTTCACCTTTGCTTTGGTGAGGTCAGAGTAGAGCACCTGGACAGGCCAGGCAAGCTGCACACTGCTGCACACCTTTGTGTTATCTTGTAAAATGGAAAAAAAAGTGCAATCCAGGCGTTTATCCTTGCAGAGTGCTTGGGCTTGCAGACCCCAGTTCCCCTGACTGTGCCACAGATTTTCACCTCCGGTTGGGCCCCAAGCCCCAGACACAACTTTGAAGCCTTGGTGCTGCCCACTTGGACTGATGCAACTTATGCCACGACAAAAACCAGTGATGCCATAAACTGGCCTAGTTCCAAGTCCAGCTACAAAAAAGGAACATCAACATTATCTGGCATATTCAGAAAATTCTCGTTTCTTTGAAAACTTTCTTTTTTTAGGATTACCCAAGTCACCAACAGTTTCCATCCCAGAGAAGACTACCTCCATCAAAAAATTTCAGGTTGTGATATAGCTCCCATTTATTTTTAGAATTATACTAAATGAGCAGTTTTTCATATTCGGTTGCCAAATATGCTGAAAAGGAATTTTCTAAACTCTTCAAAGTTGTTGCCAGATGGAGGCCAACCCATCAGAAACTCTGTCCAAATGATAAAGGCTTTTAAAGCTTATCAAATCATTAAATCAGCATGGTGCAGCTGAGTCTTCAGTTGCAGGGGTTGTATTTAGGTCCTCGCAACAAGAATTTCTCATGTGCTAAGAGTGAGGTACAAACATACTGTGCTGGTGCAATTCAGTGCAATTTGCTGCTCCTGTGTAGTGCATTCTTCAGAGCAGTGCCTGTAATCTGGTCAGGATCAAGATCCTGAAGAACTTGACAGCTTCACTGACAACTTCAATCCTATGGCATCAGCAGGTCTGAGCTGATCATTTCTGTTCAAAGGCATTAAGGCACTCAGTGGTTATATGGGTCATACAGCAGGAGCTTCCTTCCCTTCCCAGTTTTAGGGAAATGTAAGTGCTTCTTTTCCTACAATATTTACAGAGTTTCACTCTCTCCTCTCCTCCTTCTCTGCAGCACCATATAAGCATGTCAACCTTTTCCTCAGGTCTGCTCCCAAGATCCACAGACTTCTGCAGATTAAATCCATCGCCTTGTTATTCACATCATCACATTATCCTAGTAAATAAACTCTTAAAAAAAAATTCTTGAATATGAAAAAACCCAAAAGGAACATTTCGATCCATCCTAATCCACATGCAACCCAAACCAAATACAACCTTTTTTCAAAGCTCACAGCAAATAACTCTCAGAAATAAATGATGGTAAGGCACAATTTCAGCCTTCTTCCCAGCCCAGGCTGTTGCCTTGTGGTGCACCCTGCTTGACTTCTGGGAGGGATCACTGCTGGTATCACACAGTGACCAGCCACCAATTGAACTCAGCACAGAAGTTCAGGGAGATGAGTAAGGCAAGAAACGGAGAGGGAAGGGAAGCTGCTTGCTTCTATTAAAGATTTTAGCACTGTCCCCAGAACCACATAGATGAAAACAGAACATCTGGAAAACATCTTGCAAAACACTACATGGAAATTACAGCAAAATTAGTATTAGCAGCATTGCTTCCACTCTTTTACTACAGCTCCTAAAAATCCTGTGGCCTACTCCCAGAGCTCAAAGAACCAACTCAGCAATGAAGTAATGATAATCCTGTAAGACACAAGTGTGCCATGCTTCAGAGTCTCTTTAGTACAGGAGAAATTTAAATACTTCCCTCTCATAACCCAGAACTGTTATATATATAAGCCATCTGCTCACCACCGAGAAAGAAAACTAAGATGGAAAGAAGCACGTTCTACCAAAGTGAAGGATCTATTCTCTAAGAGATGATTAAATGTTAATTAATAGGGTGAGCCCAAAGAAATAACATTATGTAAATAAAAACAGCCGTACAGTATCTGTTGTCTGCTCCCTACAGTCACCTCTGTAGTCTTGCATTTTATTCTAAAGATTCGGTCACCAAGGTTTGCAAGACACTGAGGGCTGAAAACTGCAAATTTGGTAGCTGCAGAACAGACTCAGTATTACAGTAAAGCTGGTATCTATGTAACAAGAATCTCTAGGCTTAAAATGCATGTGAAAGATTGAAGGAGATGTTTCTGCAAGCTCGGTGCACAAAGAGCCTTTCTAGATATTTATCTATTAACTCATTGGCATGTAAATTTGTAGGACAGTTACAACAACTAAAGAAATGATGATAAAAATCCAGAGATGGAGACAGCTAACAATACCAGGTAACCTAATTTAGATCCCTGACAGCACAAGGAATTGATAAATAGTCACAGAACCACAGATAAAATCAGATTATTGGATCCATTTTAAATTCCCTTGGTTTACCTACAATAATTGCCTCCGTTTCCTTGACAAGCATGGCTGGTATGAACCAGAATCCAAGAAAAAGGACTCTACTGCTGTTTCAATGGAAAAGTGATAGCAAGGCCTCCCCAGCATCCTTCCTTAGAATTTCTGTTTACACAGTTTAGGCCACACAACAGGTTGGCTAGAGCAGGAGTGAATGCTAAACAGCCAAGTGTTTACTACACATACAGCGGTACTCCCCCACACCTCCATCCCCGTGGAAAAAGCAAGGGCTTCTGCCACTGCTTGTTGTGAATGCATCCTGTGTCTTCCCAAATACAAATTAAATACTTCAAGTCACCCACTGTCCCTCTTCACCAGTCCAAATTGACCTGTTAATGTGAAAAAGTTACCATCCTCAAACTAGAGAACTGTCCAGATACGAACTCCAACGTCAAGGGCTAGCAAGTACTTTGCTGAGACATAACCATAGTTACACAAATAAAAAAGAAGGAGCATTTGGCCAACAGCAAAGTCAATTATTCATTTAAATGAAGTGTACAGTGCTAATTGGTACCATAAACACACAATTTTCAGAATGTGAATGGGCACTGGCAACACAAAAACTGCACCAACTTGCCAATTTCTCTGCTCCAAAATAGGCAAACTGACTACACTCTTAAAACCAATTTCTTGCCAAGGAGGGGAACAGAGTGAGGTCCTAGAAATGTCTGAAGGCACAATCCATGCCACATGGAAGCTTCCCCTGTGACATCCCACCCATAGGTGACCCTGGGGTAACAGACAGAGGTTCTGCATGCTGGCAACAACAGCCCCAGCACTAGGTATGGAACACACATCAAAATCATAATCTTCTCTATTTACCCACACTGTCTGGAGCTGCCCTGCTGGCATAGATCTCATCTGTGAGGACTATCATCAAGGGGTTTTTGTACCATACTGTAATAAAAACAAAAAATCGCACCAAAACCACCACAAAACTAAGCCAAGTTGGGTACATATCCCAAGAGGAAACTTAGAAAACTGACTCTGGAGTTATGATTTAAAACACCATCTAGCCTTTATTTGTTGTTTTTTAAATCCAGTTATTTATTTAGCCAACAGAATTCACCTTGGGCTATACTCACAAGAAAACACCACTATCTTTAATCTTTCATGTTTATCATTATGTGAGCAGAACAGGAAACAACTGACTTAAGGAGGCAACTGCATGAGATTTGTGCCTAAACCACAGAGCACTCCAAATCCATCATGATGGGGGGATTTTTTGCATTTTTGAGAGTGTGTTTTTTTTTTAATTCAGGTAACTATGTCTGAATAATAACATTTCTTTCTAAAAGTATAGCGATGTTGACTTTGCAGTCAGTGGAACCACCAAAAGACTGAGCAATCTAAGCCACATGGGAAAGCTAAAATTTTCCCCAAATATTTCCTCTAAAACCATCTGCTAACAGATATTTTTAAAAAAAATTAAAGAAAGAATATAAGCATTTTAAGAGGTATTACAAAGACCAGAAACATGCAGAAAATAATGCATAAGCACTGCAAAGAATTTCTGGGGAGAAAACCAGTAATTTCAGCAACCCAGCTGGACACTCATAGCGAAGATGACTAATGCCACTAGTAACTCAAAGGGACACGCAAATTTAATCCCATATTATAATGCATGGCTAAAAAGGTTGCATTTGAAGATGGGTCAGCAGTGGAGCCATAAATCTGTGTTACAGGGGAGGCCACTTGCTCTTTGTCTCAGGCATTTCCCAGAAAATGGCTTTGTGAGCTCCTGGAATGGTGGGTGAATGCTGCCTCCACCCTACCACCACAGCACAAGGATCAGGAGCTGCCTGCCCCAACACCACAGCCACTCACAGCCCCCCACCAGTGACCTCCTTTTCGGGAAGCCTGAAAGAAGATGGAAACAGGGGGGGTGGCAGGGGGTTGGGATTCAAAGGAGACACCAACTCTCCCAGTGCCCCCCATGCTAGAGAGGGCCTGAGCCCATCATCCTTCATGGGCCACCTTCTGACCCCCTGACCTCCACACCAGTGACACTGCAGCCACCAGAGGAACTGGCTAAAAGAAGATGAACTACAAGAAAACATGCAATTTCAACCTGGTTTAAAATCACAGCGCTGGCTGTGGCCTCACAGCCAAGCAACACTTACCTGTCCCACCACACTCCAGTCCACGGATCTCCTGCCACTTGCCAACCTCCAAGGGGTCCTACCAGGATGCACAGGTCCATTTTCAAAGGGATAAAAACTTGGAAAACTAAACTACCACTACTGCAAATAGCTATCTTAGTTCAGATTTTGTCACATTGCAAAAGACAAGCCAAGTTCCAAGAACCTAATGCAGTCTCCAAAACATTGACTTTGGAAGGTGCTCTTCAGATCAGTGACTCACCTTGGAAAAATGTCTGCGTGGAAACTCTTCTTCTATGCTTTTATTACATTAATGAACAGCAAGAAACCCCAATACCAGCAGTACAGCACACACAAAGCACTCATCTGAGTGCCACGTGTCTCACAGGGCCTAAAATTGGAAGGTAATCACTTTGCTACGGTGCCTATTTGGGGCAACAAGAAACTTTGCATGGAAGATGAAACCTGTTTTCTGCAGCCGTATGACTTTAAGGACCGAGGCATGCACCCTTAAAGCTGCCTCCCAAAACACATTGAGGCAGGCAGTTAATTTGGTAACAAAATATATTTTGAAGGCTACAATGAAGTATTAAGTATACACATGTTTTAAGACAAAAGGTTACTTAAGTGTTAGATAATTACAAGGTACTGAGAGGCTCTTCAAGGTTTCGTTCTCCTATATAAAAAAAATCATTTTGCATTCTAATCCAAAATTCATCTTCTCTTAAAAACAAGACAGGTTATATCTTGGATTTCTATGCAAGCAATTTATGATACCCAAAAGGAAAAAAAAATAAAAATAGCTAACAGCCAAGCAGAGCTTTTATCACCTTTTTTTAATCTTCTAGTTCCAAATCAGATGCATTCAGTACAGAATTCTGATTAGGAAAAAAATGGCTGTTGAATTTTTATTACTACATCCCTTAAGGACCAAAAGTGGTAACCTTAGGCACTTAATGTGTTCTATGAATAACAATATATATGAGCACATAGAAAGCTTGTTATCTCTGTTTATGGAATTTTTTTACCATATTCATACATTTACGGAAAGAAGTTGGGAAGTGCGGTGAGGGGGAGGAGAGAAAGCTATCAAAATAACAAACACCATTAAATAAAACCTATTTGGAGAGGAACAAGCTAGACAGTATGAAATTTGAATGAACCATGTCTCCTCATTACGGTCCTGCAGCTCCCATGTAGTCAGTGGAGCCTCGTTCAGTGCTCATACTAAAAGCCTTCACTCATATGCACCTCTCCCATTGATACAAATGCAATTCATATTTAACCCTGACAATCACTTGTTATACGAGCTTTCTGTGTACATTGATTTTCTTATTTTATTATAAACAATGTAAATGAAGAGAAGTCCTTCATGATGGTTCAAAACAGCTCACTGGATGCACAGAAAAATCTTCTCTCCCTGTCCCCTCACATCAGAGTCCGTAACCACTTGCTTAATACCCGAAGGGTTGCCACCACACACCACCCTGTCACAGGACAATTTTCTGCCCTGTGTTATAACACAACTTCATCCCTACAGCTAGAAAAAAAATCCATACGAACTGCAGCTAAGCAACGCAGGGCTTCCTCCTTCAGAAATCAGCTTGCAGCCTCTCCAAAAAATGTGGGAAAGCCGTCAGAATGAAAATTTACAAAGCAGCCATTTGTGGTGCTGGCATGGTTTCCTTCTGGTATTTAGATCAGTCCAAGAAATAAATTTTTAAAATAGTTCCTCCAATAGAATCCTTCCCATATTTTCAGCTCTGAGAATTCACAGGGACTAAATTCAAGTTACGCTGGCTCTGGAGCCAGCAGATTGTGAGAGTACAAAAAGCACCCTAGAAAATAATGGAGGGAGGGTTGAGGCAAGTCCATGCATCTTTCAGCTCTCAAACTTGCCTGCAAAAAGAAAAGGAGCATACGGCCAGAGCGAACTAGGTTTCTGCTCTACTCATGGCAATAACTGTAACCTGCTCCAATTTATGTTATTTGGATTTAAAGCTTAGCAGGGGGCCGAACATGTGAATTAGTTTTTGTTCTTCTATTTAGCATGGAAGAACTAATGAAGACTTAGGGTCTGCTGTCAAATATTTTGGACCTTTAAAAGTCCTTTGCTGTCTTCCCCCACTGAGACTTGCCTAGGTTTCCCTAGGTTGGTGCCTTGAGAAACCAGATGGAAGAGCAAGTAGAATAGTTCACTCTCCTTTGCTCATGGTCGCAGGATTCTGTCTCCAACTGTTTATTTCTTCCTCCTTTTCTGGGCTCAAGGAAGATGATAAGTGGACAAACACTCTGAGGGCTGCCAAATGTTAAGTAACTAGAAGAGTGGGCCATGCCCTTGGAGAAGACCAGGACACATGGGAGCCTGACACATAGTTCAGAGTAAAATAATTTGCAGGAGAGCATCCCACCAGCACAGCTGTGTTGCTGGAGCCCAAACTAGAGCTCAACTGTGTTATTTACCCTACAAGGTCCCAGCTGTCAACCTGGCCTGGCATCATGACAGCCTACGGCACAAATGCCCTTAGCCAGCTGCTTGGCTCAATGTACAATTCTCTCTTTTTTAATGAGATTAGCTCTGGTGAAATGTGCTAGCTCAACAGACATGCCGATCTAAGTCCTCTGTTTTTTTCGGGCTACAGCAGACCCAGCGATCACTTTTAAAAGAAGACACAATTTTAAAAGACACCATAAATTTGCCAGGGCTTCTGCAATTGCTCATTCATCACAGGAAGAAGAGGGGCTTCTTATAGATCCAGTGAGAACTGAGGACTGGAAAGGATGAGTCTTGAAATTGTGGTAAGTGTATAAACTTAGCAACCTACCTCCTTGAGACTAGCGTGAAGGATCTACTTGCCAACAAAAAAAAAACCAAAACAAAACAACAGATGATTCTGGCTTTTTATCCATTTCAGTCATCAAATACATCTGCTGTGGCTACCGCCAAAATTGTTAAAGAACAAGGGGGAGGGGGTGTACGTTAAATACCGGGGAGCAGGGGGGGTGTCAATAACACAGAGGTACTGCTGTAAATATGGATTAGCAAAATGCATTTTGGTTATGCTTTAAAAAAAAAACAGTTAAAGTTGAAACAGCTGAAGTAAAGTGTTCACTATAACGCTGTCAAACGCTATTGCCATGAATAAGCAATTCTTTGTTTAGAATGCATTTTTAAGCAGAATGATGAAAATTTGAGTCACCCTGTTTCGCAGGCACTATTCATAGCACAAAGCTACTAAACCGATAAAGCACAATCAGCTCCCCTTGCTAGGAAGTGACAAATGCGCCTTAGGGCACAGTATCGATGATGTGCGGATCACGGTCTCTAACGGCGCACAGCGGGGCCATTATCGTGTGTTGTCACCGCGTGCCATTAAAAGGACTTTAATCTGCCGATCGCCGCCGCGATACGCGGCTCCTGCCAGGGATCTACCGACTGACAGGCCGGGACGCTGCGAAATCCCCCAGCCCCCGGGGTCGCCTGAGAAACACGGCCCGGCTCCCCCGTCAGTCAATCGCGGCAACTCAATTAATGCATCTGGGTCAGGAAAATGGTTTGCGGGAGCCTGAGCCCGGTTACGAAACGCGGATACCGCGGCGGGTACCGCGGGCGGCGGCGGAGGG
>NW_021940813.1:4888199-4967181 GCF_001715985.3 Manacus vitellinus
GGGAGAAAATATCTTTTGGTGTCACGATTAAAATGTGTGTTTGTGCGCAAGCTGCAAGAATCTGGAGACCAGAGCAAGGGCATGTAGGACAGGTTTGACAGTGCTCTGGTTACAGCCACATAGTCTGGGTGAGCCAGGCTGTGTAAGAGCAAGAGCTCTGCACCGAAGCCATTTGAGGGGCCAGGGCTCCTCCAGCCCTGCGCCTGTGACGTGTGTCTTTGCAGCTCCAGCGCAGGTGATTGCACTGAGACAGTAGGATCTATGATCTATGAATGAGCAATTCTACATGTCTTTGAGACCCTCAGCTTCAGCTGAAACAGACCTGGCTCAACTCCGCCTGGAGTGAGAGTACACCCCAGAGAGAGAACAGATCTCTGGAGAGAGCCAGCTTCTCCTTATTTTCCCTGCCGCCACCAGCCCACTGTAAAATCCAGCAAGTGATGGACAGCAGAGAAATAACTGCATTAGTCTGGGAATGGAAAGGGACCTGATGCTGCAGAGCCCCTGCTGCAGCGAAACAGTGGTGTGGGACTCACTGGACTCCTCTGGGTAGAGATAAAAAAGGCTTTGTGGGGTGGCTGCCTTCAGGAAAACTATGGCCAGAATGAGGGCACACACGTGCCTTGGCAGCCCGAACTCCTGTGCCAAGACCATGGGCAGGCGCAGAGGGAATGACTTCAGGTTTCCTTTTCTGTAGTTCACATTTTGGAGGAGGGTAATGTGTGCATGGGAGTGAACGTTGGAGCATAGCATGTCCCTCCTGAATGGTATGCCTGCACACCCCACAAAGCAGGGCTCTGAACTGTACCTTTCACTGCATTAAAATCAAAACAAGGTCAACGCTAAGCAGCGTATTTCCTCAAGCTACAAAAGCAATGTAGTTTGTGCATCTGAGATGAACCAAAGTGATAAACCAGACTTTGCCGCTCAAGGGACAGTGTTTAAAATAATATATAGAAAAAAAATGGTTCCTGAGCAAGTGCTTTTGTAATATGCAGAGGTTTTGACATGAAAACTGCTGCAAGATTTTACTGGGTTTGACTTATGTCTTTAAGACTTGGTTAGCCTACTATTTCCCAAAACAATGAAGGCATCTAAAAGATGCTTGAGGGGGAAGTATTCTGCAGGAGATACTGGGGGTTTTAAGCAATCACTGCTTTTGTGGAAAATTCAGATGACAGGTGCATAAATCTTTATTGACTTGGCCATTAAAATGTAAATAAGCACAGTAACTGCAAAAAATTATATTGACAGTAACAACAGTTATAAATATTCACTGTACAAAAATTATACTAAGATTTTTTTGACAGAAAATAGCTAAGCAAGAGCAGGAGACTTCTCTCCCTTCCCCTCATATGGGCTGTAGAAAAGATAAATGCTACTGTCACAGGCCAGGGGACAGCAACCATTTATTTCAGTAGGTATGGTTATACTTCCCCTCCCTTTCAGGTGTTTTTAAGAAAGCGTGAAACAAACTATAATATCAATCAGAATTTAAATATCCAGCCAACAGAAAGCATGCATGGCTATTTTGGTAGATGCTGATTTTGACAAAGACTCAAGATTTCTGCCAATAGCCTGTGATTTTAGGTCACTCTGTCTTCTAGTGCCTAATTTGAGATTCATCTCCTGAGTCTTCTCAGAAGGATATGCTGGGGATCTAAACTGCACAAGTGCCTATAGAGCCTCCCTTGGCAGTGTTGTGAAAACTCAGAGGGTTTTGCACCAGGGAACCAGAGAGAAAACAGAGGTGCAAGAAGAAATGTCCCTGTAAGGAAATACAGTTCCTTTCTCCATTAATGTCAGTCCCTAGTGGGCATTATGTCCAGAGAATTGGGAAAAAGAGACTCTGTGTTATCTCCACTTGAACCTACGGTCTTCCTGCTGAGACTGTCTTTGGAGGAACTCTGAGTTGCTTTCTGACATACAGTGAAGCAGCATATACTTTACTGGATGAAGAGGCAAATTTTGGATTAAAAATGAGAATGTCTGAGCAGAGCTGGACATAAATCTGCCTGATTACAGCAAATACTGTTAAAATACGACAAGAGCACCAAGCCATCAAATATTTTAGGCTTAAATAGAATTACCGAACAATTGCTAGCCTTCATGTGTGGCTTGGAAACACATTTACCTTTTTAAAATATTTTATCATCTTTTTGCAGATTTGGGAGTGCAGATTCTCAAGTATTACTAGAACAAAATCAAAGCAAGTTTTTGTAAAGCAAAATACATTTTCAGTTCTGTAATCCATGTTTGCAAAGATGGGAGCATAATTGCTCTTCACATCTCCCTGCAGAGAGAACATTTTGTAGTTTTTCAAAATAGGACATTTTTGCCTAACTGTAATTTGAAAAATATTTATTTATTACACTAGCAGTTTGCAGGGGATTCTGCTTATGATCAGTGCCCATAAGCTCCTATTTCTTCATAATGCACAGGAAATATCACCTGTCTGAATAATTCTGTTTGCAAAGCATTGGTCTAGAAGGAGCTCCCTCATCCCACGACAGGAGAGCATTGTATTGTAGAAAGCGAAAATGAGCACTTCCATCCTTACCTGCGCCTGACCTTAGCTATTTGATGGTTAAATAGAAACTTTCTGGGGAAAGTGGTGGAAAGATGTGAACAGCCGTTGCATCAAGCATGATAAGGTCTCACACCCTTCTGCAACTGCAGGAGGTGACATGAAATATGGTGCTTTGTTCTCTTCATACCCACTCTGGCCTTTCCCAGATTCACTGTGGTGCTGTTGACTGTAAAGGCTGCAACCTCTACTGCCCTTTACTGAGCATTCTGGCTCATAATCCACACTCACTTCATCCTCCCTGGAGAGCGGAGGTTTGAGGGGTTTTTTGTCCTTTTCCGAGTCCTTCCATCTCCATGTGTCCTGCCAGCACCTGTCCTCAGCTGGCAGAACCCACAGCCTGTGTCAGTCCACCATGAAGAAAAGACAAATCTTTTTCACAAAACACAGAAAGCAGAAGAAAAAAACAAGTGCCTGATAATTTTGCTGCACTTGTGTATCTCAGGTGAGTTCAGGCAACTCTGTACTGGTCCCACTGACATCTCCACATTGGAATTCAGCTCTAAGAAAGCAGAGATCTTGCACAGCAGTTAGTTTGTTATGTGACTGGTAGCTGCAAGCTTTTCGCAGGTGCATCACCAAGTGATGGCCCAGGCCCCAAAATGTGTCTTCTCAAGATGCCTCAGACTTTATGGGTCCCCAAGGAGGAGATGGGGGGGTTACAAAGTCAGTGTCAGAGAATGATTTGTCAGAAGAGACCCTGTAAGGAGACAAGTGTAGTATTGGCAAAGTCAATCAAGCTATGCCCATTGACAACAACTGATGAGAAAGGTCCAGTCTCCTGCAGCACAGGTATAAGGGAACAAATAGAGGCATCAACTTCAGTGGTTTGGTAACAGGTATGAGTTAGGATGAAATGTATGTTCAGCACCAATTCAGGCTAACGGGCTTGTGGGATGGCTCTGCAGTATTGAGAAAACAGTGCCACCCTAACCTGATGAACAAGCAGCACATGTTTGTGGAGAAAGGAGTAGTAACACTGGGAAACTTCCTTAGACCATTTAAGAAAGTCTTAGGATGCTTTATAGGAAGCACATCATGCTTTATGAACTATGCTCAGTTTATGCGTGCTCTTACACAGGCCAAAAAGAGACATCAAGGGAGTAAGGATCAAAAGAAGAAGGTTTAGGCAAAAAAAAGTGGTAAAGAGTGAACTTTATACCTTTAACAACACAAACTAACCAGTTACAAGATCGAAACTTGTGTAGAGATTAACAAAACTGAGGTAAAGCTTACACTCAGTCTTTCCAGAAGCCAGATGCCAACTAGATACATCCACTTGCAGTGTTTGGTTTAGTGCTGTTTTATAATAATTTTTAGATTATAAAGAAAGATCTCTGCCATTCTGTGATCTTCCTTTGCCCCTGGATTGTTACTTGCTATGGGATCAATGAAGTTCTTGATCCTTTGCATCATGACTTCCAAAGCTTGAATAGCTTTGTCCCAAAAGCCACACAACTATGTGGAGGCAGGAGGGAGTGTGTGGTTTCCATTATTCTGTTTCCCTCCAGAGCAGGAACGTAGTATCTGTTTTTTTTAGTAATATCCATATAAATAAGCTTTTCATAACTTTTTTGTATTTCTCAGAACATGTCTGTCATGGTTTGAGAGCCCCAAAAATTTAATTCCCTGTCTTCAAACCCCCTCCCACATCTCCACTCAATGTGAGAAGGTTTTTTCCAGACAACTACACGAGACTTGAAGTGGGGGAAAGGGAATATATTACAATGACTGTACAAATAAATATTATAATACATTATACACATGATCTCAACTATCTCTACCATGATAAATCAGTATTTACAATGGATCAGATCTCTTCTGCCCTCCAAATAAAAGTCCAGGAGAGAAGAAGGAAAGATCCTTTCCAGTATTGATTTGAAAGGGAAGTTTATAGCTATTTTGTAGGCAAGTAGTTCTCATGGCTTGCGATGACTTTCCTGATTACTCTGAAGCTTTGTGTAGTGTCCTCTCCAAAGGGAATGGAACAGAAATACATTTGTGACTAATTACCACAACAGGATAAATTAAGATCACCAGCACTTACAGAGAAAGGGTGGAGGACCTGGAAAAGATAAGAGGTCAGAAAGCAGAAAATACACAAAGAGCACATAAATACACAAAGAGCATATCTATATTACTTCAGGAGAAGCATTATTACATCTGCAATTGATAGGAGTTCTGACACACAGCGAGAAAAATGGAGCCATACAATTTTATTATCTTCATCCTTAGCAATAAAGTGGCAATTAACCCTGCACATTTGCCAAGTCACTCAGATTGGTTTGTAATACTGTGTTTCTTCTTTCTTTCTTTCTTTTTTTTTTTTTTTTCTTTCTTTGTAGTTCTGAATAACAGCACCAGATTCTGTTCTGGTGTCCCTGGAACACCTGGACATTTTCTTAAGGTCAGTAGGTAATTTACAATGACCTTGTGAGGAATTAGATAATTTCTTCTTCTGGAAAGATCAATGTAAGGGGTTAAGAAGCACCTGTGAGGTCCCCCTCCTCCATGGTTTTCTGTTATTTAGTTTTTGTCAAGGAATGTGGTGGAGCTGCACCTTAAACTGTGAACACCATAGTGTTCAGTACTATTTGCATTTTCCTCCTTTTATTTTCTTGAGTATACCATGATTTGTTTCCACTAGATTTCTCCTACATCTGCCCTGAAGCAAATGCAAGAAGAACTGAGGAATCTCAGCCTCTTCTCCAGTGCTGGCAGAAGTTGCCTCTTGTCATTGCAGATCTGTAAGTGTTTGCATAAGAAGTAGGTGCAAGTCAGCAAACTCCAGCTTTTCTGTTCTGCAGGTGCAGCCACCCCCTTGTGTGACAGATGCCGACTCCTGACTGACATGTCTGCATGTTGTGTGTTTTTTTCTGTGCAGGGTAAGAGATTGGTCAGCCTGGACGCCTGCAAGGCTCTGCCCAGCCCTTTACCTCATCTCTGACAGCAGCCACTGGTAGGTATGTGTGGAGAGACCCTAACAAGCCTCTTGCCTGGGGTGCTCCTAGTCTGCTGACCCAGCTGCAGACACTGGATTATTTGTGTCAGCCATAAGAGCCCTGAAGCAACACTGTTCCCCTCCTTTTGGCAGAGAACACTCCAAAGAGTTGCAGTTTGGAAATGGTATTGAAAAAGTATCATGCAGCTATTTAAGCAGAATGGGAGTCCTGGATGTCCTCACCTTATGGACAGAGGGATGGGGAAAGCTCAAGTGTGAGGGAGTTGGACTATGGCTGACATGGATGCTGCTGAGGGAGGTCACTGTATGGAACTTCTGCTGCAATGGAAAGAGATGTTATGTTAGCGTGACACAACAGCATAGGATGAGGCAAAGCACTCGTCAAAGGATGAGGGTCACATTAGGACCTGCTAATTCTGCTACTAACCTTAGGGTACAACTGGCAGGACCTGATTCTCTGTGGGAGGATGAAAGAAATGGGAAGATGTTCTGGGAGACTTAGAGCAATCTTTATTTTACACAGTGCAGAGGACAAGGGACAATGCGAAGAACGCCACAGAGGCCACAGTCAGACCAAGAGCTCTTTGATAAATAGCCATACTCAAGGTGGAAAACTGAGACCATGCACACAGTGAAAGGAATTTGAGGTACACTGCAGGAATTTTGAGCCAATGTGTTTTCTCTTGATGTGCAGCCTAGGCTTTCTTCTCCTCCTCTAAACAGTGGCTCCTCTTCACGTCTTCAGAAAACATGATTGATTTTTAAAGCTGCCATGCATTTTACGATAGCGAGTTAGTGATAGAAAGAGAAAAAATTACAACAAATTAGTGTTTTGGCAAGTAGAATTAGGCTGTATAAAGCAATAACATTAGAAAAAACAATTCATTGCAGATAACGTCTATGACAACAAATCTTCAAACAACCAAAGAACACAAGACTGGTACTTATAGCACATCTTGTGCCCACCTCAGTGCCACTGCAGGCAGAGGTCTTGATTTTTAAGGACTTGCAACGTGTGTTGCATGTTTTACACAAGTATCTGTTACATGAGCACATTAAAGATCTAGCTCCAGCTTAGATGCCCTTTTTCTGGAGCGGATGTGATGCTTCCTGTGATGCTGGGGAATGGAGTGGATGTTAACTGCTCACTCAGATACTGCTTGTTTCTTGGATGAGCAGCTTTTCTTCCCTCGTGAAGGATTTTTCTGCTTTGCACCCACATCCCTTCCTTCAGGAGGAGCAAACAGCACTGTTTCCTGGAGACACCCATTGCTGGTCCCTCTCAAGTTCCTTCAGTGAGAAGCCTTGTGTCCTCCACAAACACACAACAATTTCCTAAGCCATTGGATGAGGAGCTCTGTTCCCCTAAGCAGAGGAGCAGCAAACACTTGTGGACTCTGTGTCGGGCTTACCAGCTGTAAGAAGCACCACCTGTCAGGCCCCTAACACACCCTCCTACCCTTCCCAGGCTCTTGAATGCCTGGGCTCAGGGCCAGCTTAGGTAAGGGTTGCAGGCGTCACATCTTGAATCAAAGGTTTGAGAAAACACTATGAGAAGCCTTGGTGGGAATGGCCACTCTTCCCTGAGCTTTTAAGCTGAGCACTCTACCTGTGCTCTTTGCCTAAGCTACCTCTGTAGCTACATCACAGACATGCCTGTGCCCATTCCTGTGCTCCAGGCTGGCCACCCACCCGAGATGGACTCAGCCCAAGGAACCCAAGAAGCATATGGAGCTTGTTCACAAATCCTCCCTGGCACTGGAAACAAAGCACCATATGCTCGAGCAGCCAGAGCAAAAGAATGCATCCAAGGCAAAGGGAGGCAAGAGCAGAAGGGCAAGGGAGGTACACAGGGAAGGCACCAGGACATCTGCTTCATGGTTCTCCTCCTCTTCCTTATGGCCACTGGTGGGTAACACCAGGGGGTGCCTCTCTGACTTCACTTTCTGACATCCTGCCCCTAAGGTGGCTACATCTTCCCCTCTCTTACTGATTTTGGACATCATCACTTCCCTCCTCTTTGCCTTAGGCTTTCCTAGCCCCTTGCTGTGTTAGCTGCCTACTCAGCCCAGTGTGTAGGTGAAACCAACAGCTGTGTCAGCAACAAGCATTGGGAGCGAGGAGATCAGGTCCTGTATGTGTGCCATTGTCCCTAGAACAGAGCATGGCAGGCAAGCCCCCACCCCACTGTCACTGATGCATAAGTCACAAAAGTCGCCTGCATCACTGGTCTGTCACACTGGGTCTGCTGGCTCAGACTGTAGATATTCAGAGTTTTAATTAACATGGAAACAAGTAGGGCTTTCTTTTTTGAACATGTATAGTTGAGGCTGATAAAGTTTTGCATCAGTTTATTGTTTTTTGTGAGCTTTTTGCCTTTGAGATATGTGATTTCCAACATGTATAGTCGAGTCCAATAAAGTTTTGTATCAGTTTATTGCCTTTAAAATGTATGATTTTCACGTTTGTCCTGAATTGTATCTGTTAACATTTCTTCTTTTCCTGGACAACCAACTGAAAAATGCTTGTATTAGGAATTGAGATAAATGGTTTATTGACTCATTTGAAATATCTTTTTTTATGATATAAAGTCACTTATACTCAATACTCAATCTCATATGGCAAAAGAAAACATAAAAAAGGGACAGCATAAACATCAGCACTGCAACACACCATGAAAATGATCTCTGAAGAACTCCCAGTTCACTGTCCAGTTCCTCATGGGGCTTCTGACCTGGTCAAGAGTCACAGATCTGTACCAGAACATCCCATGTCTTCCTGCCATCATGCTGGCCTCATGGATGAGGGATGCAAAGCATGCCTTCAGTCCCTGGGAATCACTGCAGGCGTCCCAGTGACACTTGTGCTGAATTTCCCCTCCAGGGCAGAAGAATTCAGCAAGTCTCTTATTCATCGCTTTGATGCCTGAGAATCTACAGGATTTAGAAAATGAAGTCTCTCTAACTCTTCCTTTTTTCCACTTCAGTGTTTTCCTTCCACCTTGCATTTTGCAGTCCTCTCCAAGGCCCAACCCAACCTGCAGACCTGTGCAGGATCTTTCATCCCACAGACCTCCCTTGGGGAGGTTGTCATGGGGCAGTTCCACAATGTACGTAAGTAAAGAAGCTATAAGGACTGCACAAGTCACACAAAACCAAACTAAATTACATACTGCTTTTCACTAGGTTCTGATGACTTCAGAAGCACAGCAAGGGCCTCTGTAATACTTATGAATTACTGACATGGTATTATTTCTGTGCAGGAGCAGGACAAAATACTTACACGGGGGTGCACTACGGATGTGGTACCATACAGAAAGACCTCACCATTTCCATGCAGGAATAAAAGAACCAGGTACACCTTTCTAGTTTTGATGCAGGATTTGGTTTTTAGCACCTGGATAACATTACTGACCTCCAGAGCATTGCTGTAGACTGTGAAGTAGTACCAAATAAAATACAAAGTTCTACATTTACTTTCTCCTGAAGATTTTTCTGTCAAACTGGGTCAACTTCTAAGTAAAGCAAGAGAGCATTTTAATCTGTCAGCACTTCAAAACCAGTCTGGTACTTGAAAATTACTTCTGGGCTTAAAAATCCTATGGACTCTGAATTTGGAAGGCAGTATTGTTGGTACATAAGATCTAATGGTATTTAATTCAAAACCTGATCTTTCCTGGTCTTAGCTGACCATTATTTTAGCAAATGTTTGCTTTGATGGGGTTTGGGGGTGATATGAGCAAATGAAAGCTCCATGAAGATATTTTTGCTAACACTGAAAATGAAAAACTAAACCAACATCCCCCCAGTTTTTTAATCAGTAGTGTTTACTACCTTTAAAAAAATACACTCTATTATAGATGTGGAAGCAGATCATAAAACTGCTCTGCCCAGATCTGCAGGGGAATCAAACAGATGGCAGATCCCACTGCAATTTGGATGAAGATTTCATAGCTAGATAATCAAGAAAATAGTAAAGTGGTTTCAAGGTCAACAATGAGGTGAAAATCAGATTTTCTTCAGCTAGGAGCATCTACAGCCTTTCTCACACATTTAGAGGAAATGCACCAAACTCAGAAATTCCTTCACTACCAGGAGCAAAAGCCCTCAGTGTAAGAAGATACTGCTACAGGGGAGAATTTTCTTGGTTAACTAGCTTTTTTAAAATTAAAATTTAAACTATTATTTCCAAATAGTTGTGCATGACTATTTATGTGACTGTATGTTAGTATGCTTTTTTAGATTCAATTAAACCTATGGGGGGTCATACACCAGATTGTAAATAATATTAGTTATGAATTTTGGCAACCAAAATGATTTTCAAATAATGGTTATTGTTATTGAATTTGTTCTGGGACCAACACTCATGTAGAGCTGTTGGCAGATGATTCTTTTCCTCTGTGCTTGCGTCTTTTATGCCCTCACAAATCCCTGAATTGAGAAGTTATAGCTTTAAATGGAAAATATCCTCCCTGATTTGTTGTGTTCTTTTAAAAATAAAAACCTCAAGCAATCCAGTTTGTGATATCCATCAGGCTCAGCTACACAGATCTGGAGGCTGTATTTCTCTCTTGTTTATGTCGCTGATCTGGTTTTAGTTAATTTTCACTTCCAGATGTCTCTTGTGCATGTTGGTTTTTTTCTTTTTCTGGTTAACAGGATATAAATCACCTTGATAGGACAGAGCTGTTTGCTCTGTTTTACTTGTTTTATTTCTGGATGTGTTTTCCAGAACCTGATCCCTCATCAGGCAAAAACGAAGTAAGTTTTACTGGCTTAAAACACAGCTTTTACTACAGTTATTTGGTGGCATGAAATATGCACAACCCAGTGAGGAATCATTTTTGTAGTCTGAGCGTTTGTCTCTTCTTTCATTAAATGCCAGATCTGCTCTGGCAAGGGTTGGATTCACCTCTCAGGCCACTGAGGAATACAAAGACTCCAGTTAGCATGGCTGAAAGAACAAAGGTGTGGGTTACTGTTATGAAGGCTGGCTCATACTTGCTGGGATAGTATATTAACTACAGAAAACAATGCTAAACGGCATCATTTTTGGTATCTCCCTTCTGTGAGAGGCAAAGGTTTTGGCTTTTCTCATTTTCAATAAAAGAGGTGTTGTACAGCACCGTTAGTAGACCTGCAATGGGGTGTCTGCCAAGCAAATCAATTCTGCACTGCATCATCTTCTGCTGAATCACTTCTGGTCCTGAGGGTTCCCTCTCAGGGAGTGGAGGATGGTGCCACTGTCCAAGCAGCTCCTCCAGGATTTTTCCTGCAGGGATTTCTGAAGAGGGGTGTTTGGGTGCAGTGGTGTCAGTTGTGCCTTAGTGAACTTGAGCAGATCCCCACCACATTTCTTCAAGTACAGGGGGGCCAGATGCCTTTGTATATGGATGTTTTAATTGCTGGATTATGTAAAGCACTGCAGCAACCAAATACTTCCTACTGCTTTCCCAAAGAACTGCTGCAGGGACACTCACATATTGCATACAAGGATCCCAGGGCACCTCATACTTTTCTCTGAAGCTTTGAGAACTTAAAAAGGTGAGATCCAGCAATCTTGAAAAAAGCCTGAGGACTGGTCCATCAAGTAGAAAATCTCAAGGGCTGGGACAGCCCCAGGTCTGTTCTGTGTTGCCATTTCCCCATTGGTAGCACAGGGGTAATAACATTCAACTGCAGGCACTCAAAAAGAAAGAATAGAAATGCTTCTAAAATTTTCCAAAGCTTACAAAGTTATGTAGAGTCATTACTACTGCTTCTCTAACCCAAAAAAGGCTGTGATTCAGGGGCCTGCTCTTTGCAGTTATCATCTCCGGAGAGTCCTTGATGGGACAATTCAACTTACAGCAACATTTGCTTTATTTAGGGACCATATGCAGGTGCTTTTTGGACACTCTCTGCCTGCTGACCAGCTCATCTGAACGTAGTTTGAGAAAAGCAGTCACAGAGCACATGCCAACAGCCAGCAGCATAGAGGCACATACCAGCTGTTGTCACCGAGGTTACATTTTAATTGTTATTCAGACTTGCATTATCAAACCTACTATTTTGGGTTTTGTGCTAGTCAGCCGAGGTCCTGAGCTCCTGCTGATCAAGGATCACGAAGGAGACGATGCAGCAAGTCAGTGAGATTTGTATGCTGAAAGTCACTCGTGCTTTGAGAGCCTGCCAAAAATAATGTTTCAGAGGGCATGTATAACACTGCCAAAATCAAGCTGATGAATGGCTGTATCATTGAATTTGGATGCAGAATGAGGGTCAAGTTCAGAACAGTCTAGCAGTAGGGTATTCACACAATCTGAGCAGGATGAGACCAGGGCATTTTGTAATCAACACTTATTAAAAAGAAGTTGTTTAGCCTATAGTGCAAGAGAGGGATGGCAGAGAGAAATTAAATCTGGAAGGTAAGTTTAGGGCTGTGTGGTGCCAGGCTTATCTGAGCTTTTGGGGGTTTCCTCTAGTTAGGCACAGTAAAACAAGGAAGGGAAATGCTGATGGTCTCTTCTGGAACTTGTACCCATCCAAGAGTGTGCTCTTCAATACTGGTGATGACTCTTCCAGAAGTAGAACTGTTCATGGTTAATATTGATTCAAAACACAGTAATAAGAAGCCTGTAGATTAAATACTGCATGCTGCTTTGCCTGAAGATGCGAGATATTTAAAATTAAAAAATGAGCCTTAGTTCTGAAAGAATACAGCCTTGCATTTCATTTTTTCATTGAGGAATTTTATCTCCCTGGGTAACAGGCAGGTGATACAGCAAAAAGTGTATCACTCTTTCCTGTCTAGAGAGAGGTGGCAGAGAAAAGCATGGATCAGGCACAGAAAGTGTCAGGTCCTGGCTGAACACCCTTCTGTCTTAGCTTTTGCTTTTCAGTTCCATTTACATTTTTCTCTTTAACTGGTGGGTACTTTCCCATTGCTTTTCACTGAAAGAGATTCTTTTATAAGTTACTTTGGACTAAAGCCAGTTTTAACCATTTTTATAGCTAAGGACCTTGTGACCAAGAGAGATATCACAGTAATTCAGGTCCACCATGTGATGACTTCTGAGAAGAAAACTACGAGCTTACCTAAGAGACAATGCTGCCTAAAGCAGCCACCAACCATAGTACTGCTAATTGCTATTACCTTATGAAAAGTGCAGTATCATTTCTAACACACACAAAGGGCAGTGCATGGGGGTATGTTGGGAATGCCGTGGACAATTGAATTAGAATAACTGGATATATGGTGATTGTGGCTATATCTTACTGTGGCTTTTGTGATCTCAATGATATCTTATACATCAGTCATAAGCTCTGAGTGATGACTAGCCAAATCCATAGAAAAAGGCTGAGTCCTTTTTGTGGCATTATGTTCAGATAGCATTATAGCAAACAGATGACTAAGAAAACCACTTAATGCAAATTAGTTGTTTGTACCCAGAAATCTCATGTGAGAGAGCTCATGATGCTCAATGGAAAACAAATACAACAAGAGAACAACAAACATGTAATTGAATAGAGTTTAGAGCTGAGGCTATCTATCCAAAATCGTCTGTTTAGTGTTGCTCTGATATCTAGTGATGGACAAATCCACACCACTGTATCTGGACATACTGGTTTAATAGATAGTTGTTTGTTCTACATCTATGCTTAGATTACTAAATGACTTGTGTGAGGCAAATTAAATCTCATGGCAGAATATTACATTAGAAACATTAGCTAAACCTTATAGACCTGAATTATTGCAGAGCTATTCCAAATCATGAGTGATGATTTATACCTATAGTTTTATTAATTTATTGCCTGGCCCTAAATTGGAGGGTTGCTCTTCAGAAAAATATCTCAGTTAAAATAAGAACTGAACTCCAGAAGACAGAGGACTTTGATTCAAGATAGCAAAGAGGATAATAAGGATTGAAGAGTCTGTGAATGATGTATTAGCTTGCAGCTCGAATTCAGCTCCGGCAGAAATCTTGCCAAGATACCCAATTTTCTTATCTGTGGACAGCAGAGCTGATAGCTTTCCATTTCATTCAGAGAAGAGTCAGATTTTGAACCGTGTACTAAACAGTTATCAGTGTGTCCCTCTTCTACCCAAACAAGTCCATTTCAGTTATCTTTAAGGTCAGAGCCAGAGCAGGGCAGTTCATGTAAGGAGTTTGTCTTTAGCTGCCCAGCTCCTGCTCAGGCCCTTCTTTCTGTGAGCCTTGGAAGGACCACAAATGTTGTGTCTCTGGTCAAGGACTTCACCACATCTCAGGGATTCATCCTCTTCCTCACCGCTGCCAGACATCCATCATGGGGATCTGGGCTAAAGTGTTGGTTGCTTTGTTCCCTGATCTCCCTGTGTTTCCTCGCACCCTCCCAAACACCCACAGTGGGGTTAACCACCACATTAGTACCAATTCCTGCAGCATGGATTTGTCTGTGTACAAGCACTGATAAACGGTCCCTCTCCAAATATCCCTGTGAACAAAGAGTGGCAATTCAAATGTTTGTTGAAACACAAAGGGATTTAAGCCTGGCTGAGCAGGATCTGTCTGCTTAGGCACAGATATTTGAGGGGACATTTCTCCATCATTTTCTCAGCTAATTTCCAGGGATATACAAAACTGATTATCTAATTGATGACTCACTGTCAGTGTCTATGATCAAAAAATACTGAAAGCCTGCAGAGAGAAGTATATTTCATTCTCCTGTGTAAAACTGAAGGTGACACTTCGAAGCCTGGAGGGTGAAGGTCGGCCTTCATAGCAGCACGGAAGAAGAGGTGACTATACTTTCATTAGACAAAGAGGTCACATTTTTAAAGGTCAAATCTTTCATCTTCAATTTCCTAGCTGCAATCCAGCCAGTGCTTTGAAATGCATTGCTGCTCTAGCTGTAAATAACAAAACCTAAATTCAGGCCAGTTTATGGAGCAACACTCAACACTATGGTTTACATGGCATGTCTTCTTTTGAGGCTCATAAAAAACAAATTTATCCCAGGAGGTGCTGCCTTACAACTGATGTCAGATTATTTTAGAATCAGAGATTGGAAATTAACATCTTGGCAACGGCGAAAACTGCTCTGTGTTTAGAGAGCAGGAAGTTAAATGCCTGCATCCATTTTTCCACCTTCAGCTGTGCAGCAGTGCTAAAAACAGACAAAACCAACAACAGCTTGCCTGCTTTTATGAATTCAGGTTGCCCTAATTTGTGTGGCTGTACATGCCTGTGCAGCTACTCTGGGTGAATGGAAAGAAGAGCTCCACATAGAAAAACTGGAGTGTTTTTTGGGGCTGGCACTGGCTTAGAGGGGCACAGGCAAAGATTGGTTAGTGCAGCTGCAAAAAGCATGGCTCACACATCAGAAAATAGGACTGTGATGCATTTGGAGTAGGCAGATGTGCTTTGTGAATAGGGGAGTAAGTAGGGCTGCTGGACGTAGAGCACAGCTGTATATGCTATATATGGATGATGTGGAAGAAGAGCCACATGGATAGGCTTGGCTTTGCCATATTAGACAGGCTTGCCTTTGGTATTGTCTAACCTAACCTTTTTTATAGAATTTATAGGCTTTTTTATAGAATTTATCAAAATGAATAATAAAGCAAACATAAATTGAAAGCAAGCGTGCTTGCTTTATCAGCTTATTTACAAAGCTAATAAAATGCAAAAAATACAGTAATCAAATTACGTTCTTAAGTAAAAATGAATCAATAGATTAATAGCTTCAAAGTGCTTCCGTACCAAATTAACAAAATAAGCAATCAAAGAAAATGATGAGGCTGTCACTGTCACTCTCAGTCCTTGTCACTAATGAAGTTATGCTAAGTGAATCAGAGGAAGAGTTGTTTGCTTTCAGGCCAAAACTATCTGGCATCCTACCCAAAACACCCCTTTCACTCAGCTGGGGAGCAGCACAGGTCACACCACATGTTTGATTTGGACTTAGACTCTTACCAAGCAAGGAAGAGAGAGGTGAGCGATATTCCTCTTTCAACATAAGTTGTGCTCAACTACCCAGGTGTAAACAGCGACTCTTGCCATAATATTTTTCAGTCTTGTGGCTGTTTCAGCGTGATGGGTGTTCTTACCAACTCCCCTGCCTGTTTATACAATTTGTGGGATAACAAATCCACCTTTTAACACAGGTGGCATCGCTAAATACTGTGTGATGGCAGCTTTAGAGCAGCTTTTGTCCTCATCAGAACTTCCTGACTAACTTAGTGGCAGGCTGACATTTGTTTTTTTGAAACTGTGAAAGATGTTTCTCCCTGAGATGTACACAAACACTCCTTTGTAACTGGGGGAGGAGGGTGGCAGGTAGAAGAGAAAAAATAATTGGACTAAAGTCAACCTGGCAGAGGAGCAATTCATTTGGGAGCCAGCAGCTGTGCCTGGGAGCTGGGAAAGTGCCCGTTGGCCTGTGCTGTACCATCCCCAGGGGCCAGGCAAGTGCACAATGGCCCAGGCTGGATCACACTGAGTCCCTCAAGCAGAACTGCTCAGGTGCCACTTGATCCACTGCTGGTGACACAAATTAACGGGAGGCAATATGGGGAAAAATAGGGAGAGTTGGAGAACATTGCTCGACAGTCCCCAGGAAACTATGCACTAGGAGAGGCTGCACTTTCTGATGACTGTCATATTCCCTTCCTGAAACAAAACTGAACCCCAATGAGTGCTGGGGATAAGAAGGGCTGATTTATGCTCCGTAGGGATATGCTGAGAAAAATGTTTCTGGATGTTTCTCTCACTGAAATATCTCACTAGAAGAGTACAAAGGCAGATTCTACAGGGTTTATCGAAAGAAAGAGCTTTCAACCCATCAGAGAGCAATAATGTGCTGCCCTAGGAATATGAAGATAAGCTACTATAATTTCATGCTGTGTTATTTTATTCCATAAGACAAACTATTACTTGCTTTCATAAATTTATAACGGTGACCATACAAATTATGGTTTGATGTCAGAGTCAGTCTCCTGGTTTAGCTAGTAGCAGAGGAAAAAGGTAATTGCAAAATTTACAATGACAATAAAACAGCAAAGCTAGGTGGTTATATTAGCAATTATTTCTGACATGTGAATGTTTCCACTACAGCTAATTTTCAAGAGGAAATTTCTTTCAAAGAAAAATCCTTCCCAGGATCCTAATAAAGGCCAGAGGAAATGGATGGTAAACCTCATTGCAAATTGGGTGAGCAGCATGAACAAGAGATATCAGGAAAGCTAGCTGAGATGTCACTTGTTGCTCCCTAATAGCTTCAAAGAGAGGATGTCAGTCAAGGACCGACTGTGACAAGAGCAGGCACCAACCTGGTTGTCATTGCTGGGGTAGTAACTGGAGTCTTTGGATATGCAGTAAACAAATAATGCAAGAAATTAGTTCAACAACACTCCTCTGAGCAGATCACCACAAGCAACAACTAAACATTTCTAGCAGATAGAGGAAATCCCCCACATCAAATCAGGGTGGCTACCAGGAGTGCAGTGACCTACTTCTTTTCTGATATTGTTCTAAAAAGCTGGGAGGACACTGAGCGCAGTCTCTCTGGGACAATGGTATTGACTTTAGTAACTCTTTAGAGTGGGATGAGCCAATAGAAAGTGGGCTGTGGTACAGTACAAAATAAAATGTTCTAGGGCATTCTGACTATTGAAATAGGTACTTGTTTTACATGGCTGAGAATACTGTTATTAAAATAAATATTTGTTGCTAAGATACCCTGTTAGTTCAATAGCCTTGAAATCTAGCTGGTGTCATTAGATTGGAGGTATAGATATTTTATAGATATGTCATTGCAGCCATTGCAGGCAGACCTAGGAGGCAGGGAGGGAACTCCTCAAACACTAATAAGAAATAAAGCAGCTGCTAGCAGCAGCTCTGACCTGGAGGGCAAAGCTATCCTTGGAAGACAAGCAGCTTGCTGAGTGGGAGCAGGAGAGAAGAGCGAGAGGAAAAAAACAGTGGTAAAAGAGGAGGGAGAAAAGCAGCAGGATGAGCCACAAAGGAAGGGAGAGTGTTGCCTGGTAAATGCCACTGCAGCTGCAGCTCTTCTGACCTAGGCTGTGTTCACATAAGCCCATGAGGAGGAGCAGCAGAAACAGAACTTGGAGACAGAGGGGTGGTCTTCTGACACCAAAGATCTCTTATCCATACTACATGAAATTCAGGGGTTTTACTTGAATCTGGCTCTGGACTTGCCCCATGAGCTGAAGTCCAGTCAGAGGCAGGAGCACCATAGATGCACTTTTGCTGTGTGTCCTCCTGAGACAGCGGTGTCCAAGGATAAACAAGCACCCAAAGGTTCTTTGCCCAGAGGATGGTTGAGCACTGAACAGGCTCCCCAAGGAAGTAGTCACAGCACCAAGCCCGACAGAGTTCAAGATGCTTTTGAACAGTGCTCTCAGGCACATGGTGTGATTCTTGGAGCCGTCCTGTGCAGGGCCAGGAGTTGGATTTTTATGATTCTCGAGGGTCCCTTACAACTCAGAATATTCTGTGATTCAATTATCTGCATAAGATCAGCGCCAACCTGCTTCTCAGACCTCGAGTCCATGGGGTAGAAACATTTTTTCCAGCCTTCCTAAAGCAAATTCTCTGTAGCATTAAGATGGGGGAGAAGGCATCCCTAGAAGCTTCCAGATATGAATTCAGCATCTTTGATTGAACATCTCTTTCTCTCTCTCCATTGATAATTTAAGAAATGAGTAGGAAATGCTGAATGACTCATTCCACCAGAGGTACTGCTTTTCTGAGGTGGATCAGCAGCTTTTTAAAGAAAAGGCAGTGGCAATAGCTTGTTTTTCTTCATCTTCCATCTCACCGTATAATAAGACTAGAGAGAGGAAAATGTGCCTTGAATGTGAACAGCTTTGGCTCTGCGCTTTCCTCAGCCTGAGAAGCTCTGGTTTTGTCTGATATGAGAGTATGTCAAACTCAGTAAGGAAGGAAGCCAGGGAGGGAGCATGAGGAACCCTCTGTCCCTCCTGCTGGCAGGGGAACCCTCTGCTATTATTTAGCTCTCAAACCTCATGAGGTTCAGCAAGAAAGCTAACAACAGAGTCTGAGTCTCATCTGGGAAGTGGAAGGAAGCTCTGCCCCCTGCAACATGTCAGTAGTAACAAAAGGGGTCACGAGTAGGACCCAGGGTGTAGGGTAGGAAAAGACACTGACTGCCCCTTCTTGAGGGCTAACTGGAGCCATTTTGCTCTTGTCTCTTCTGCTTCTTGCTCCATCCCTCTCACCTTCCAACCAGAGATGGAACAGGGTAAGCATGGCAGTTCTTTGCATGTTTAGGTGTCTGCCAGAACAGGTCCCAGGGTTGTACCATAACCTGCTCACACAACCAAACACCAGAAAGGCTCCAGTCTGCAGATCTCCTTAACAGCAAGCACAGGAAACATTGAAAAAACATCACCTCTCTCTTGCTAGAGACTGACACAAAAAGGGAAAGCACAAAAGACAAAGCACTAGGGTTGAGACAAAGAAGTCCTGGGGCAATGCTGGCAGACAAAGGAAATTTTACATATATTTGCTGTTTCTTGGTGCTGTAGCAGATGATATTTCTCATTTCAATTTATACCATTTCATTACAAAGGGCTTTTTCAGGCAGTAACCCTTGCTGTAGCAGTTTAAGATGTTGTTGCCTCCAGCTGCCTGCTCTGTCCCCCTGTTCAAAGTTACAACCTTTTATGAGCCAGCGGAAGGAGACATGCACCCAACTTCAGCTGCTCCCTTTCACAATCTCACACATTAAGGTATTCAGCTAATGCTGTGGATCATAATTTGGAGCAACCAAAGAAGACGTGACATTTCCTTCTCCTCACGTTGCTAACCTTTGCAACTGGAAGTGAGTGACAGCTGGATCTGGTCACATATTAAAGCAGTTGCTCAAGTTTCTCAAAGCTCGTGAGTGGCAGTCGGGAGCAGTGCTGGTTCTAGGAGGTCTTACATAGTAATAAAGGTAAACTGATTTGAACAACACACTTTGCTCTTGGGTATGTAGCTGTATCAACATTTCTACTCCTTGCACTCCTAAAGAAAGCAAAACTATATTTTTTGAGCTGTCCCAGCAATCATGAACTCTCACCAGTATGGCTGGATCTGCACCAGAGCCTTCTGCTGACACAGCTAAGACAGTCTAGGATTGCTCTTCTTCTCCCTCCTATCAACACACCAAGCTGGAAAATGTCTGTTGTAGAGACAGGAATAACAGCAATCACAATAGTCGGTCTTTTCTGCGGTGCTCCAATTTAAACAGGGTCATACAGGCAGTATCCATGGGTGCAGTTTTACTGCAGAGATCAATTTCAGTGCCCTGCAGAATTCGACTAGTGGTAATGTAGTGTGGTTTTAAAATTAGAAAGCCCAATTATGGCCGGGCTCTGTCTGCACAGCTCTCTGGTCTGGTGGTTGGAGCCACCAGCATGTTCACGTGAGAGCAGAAATCTGCCAGAGGCACCCTGTAGCCAGCCTTTGAAAACAAAATATTGGGAGTGCACATGAAGAGGAGCACAAAATTACATGTAGCTGCTGTGCTGTCTGCTTGTATAACCATTTTTTTACTCACAGAGAAGTGATTCTGGCAGAGTATAAATTCTGCCACAACAGTTCTGAGAACAGTGCTGAAGGAGAAATGTGTGGATTAGCAGGGATAGCTAGTGAAGCACTCATGTCACCTCCCTGCAGGGCGATGGAAATATTGTATTATTACTAACCTACTCTAGGAAATGGAAGTCCTCCATCATTTTCCTTGTCCCTCTGTTTTAATAATGACAGTAGTGAACACAGTCCTCTGCAGACTAAGAATCTGTGGACAAATTCCTAAATTCATTAAAACTAAGCAGACAAACTCTTGATCATACTGACTTCAGTGGGGCATGGATTTCACTTTGTGTTCACAAACTTGACTGTGTGTATAAAGTCCTTTCACACTGTGTTCTGCTCTTGTGTAATAGTTAAATTGTTTCCCAGTATTAATGTTTGACATAGATCTTTTTCTAAAAAAAAGTTTTAACGTAGGGCTAATTGGTTCCAGTTCTGCCCTGAGTTGCTGGTAACTGAACCATATTTCCTTTGCAGAAGAGTAATGCTTGGGGATGTTATTATCTAAACCTGGGACCAGGAGGCAAAGAATCCACTGTGTCATTGCCCACCACCCCTGCAGCCATTTAAAGCAGTATGTGCAATGTTTCCCCATTCCCCACCAGTGATAGTCTGTGCTCACCTTCCAGTGGTGTGAAGAACAGCCCATTTTGCTGACCAGTGGAGACAAGTTCCACAGATACCCACTTTCTGATCTTGCCTCTCCTAATGACTCCTCAGTAGTCTTGACTCCTCAGAATCTCCCCTTTTTCTTATGTTTATAAACCAGGGATAATATTTATACACTCTTTCACCTGTTATGATGACTATTAATTGCTGTTCAGGCACTACTCTGAAGTTAATGTACTGTGCAAGTACTAATTTAACTATTGAATATTTAAATTATTTGACTCTATAGACTATTTTTAACTCTTGTTTCTTAGTCTGTACAGAAAACTTACCTATTTCTTTCAGTCTGCAGAAGTCTGTGTTAATGGCAACAGATATATATGTCTTGAAGATGGCTGTTACAGAAATATGAGACTCTCTAGATGCCTAGAAAACAGAGAAATAGTTGTAACATCTTCTATATCCCCTAGTGCACCTTCTTTCTTCCTGCCACCTCCCTTCCTTTTTTCACACTGCATGGTGTGATTTTCCCACCAGTTGCTACAATAAACCTACCTGGTGGTTCTGCCTATCTGGGAACAGCTTGGTTTTAAGATTAACCTGTCCCTAGTCTTACTTTCAGAGCTCATTTCATTTCTATCTTCTAATCTCATACCAGTCTCCTAATTCCTTTCAAGTTTTAGACTAAGGAAAATAAATTCTCTCTTTTTAATGATTTATGACTGAAAATCATCAAGGATTTGGCTGAACTCTATGTGCAGGGCTCAGATAGACGGTTTCTATGTTGTCAGTTATGTCAGTCATGGTTGGGCTGAATGGATGTTGCTTGGTCCCTGGCTGCCTGCACTGATTCATGACATTGAGAGAGTGTGTGTGTGTGTGTGTGTGTGTGTGTGTGTGTGTGTACACGGGTGGAAACAGGCAGAGAGCTGCACTTTTCCATTTCATGCTGACCTGATTCTCAGGAAAATTGAGAAAAACAGTGTCTGTGCTGTGAGGGCCCTGGGGACCACCACTGAGGGAACTGTATTTACTTATTGAGCAGATTACTGTCATTATCGTGCCTCTTCTCTCTGGTGTCTGTGGGGTTGTCTCCACGGTCTAGAGAAGAGCAGCACTTACTCTGTGAAGAATTCAGAAGGTCCTCCTTCCCCATGTCTATAGCAGTCAGGAAGAACAGGGTCCTAATATTTGTAGCCAGATAAAAGCAAAAAAAAGTCATACTCCAAAAGCCACAGTGAGGATTTAAGGGAATGGGTGAGAGTTGCATGCTCAGCTGCTTGTCTTTATGACCAAAGAGGATAAATGTTCAGATGGAAAAAGGTTGTAATAAATTTCTCTACTGGATATTTCTCTTCAACAGACACTTTTGGTGAGTTTACAGACACTAACTCAAGATATGTCCATAATTTCTCAAATTCTCAAATCTGTGCACTGCCAATAACTCTATTCAGGGAGTACCAGATAAAATCCGAAAGACTCAGTGACCATCCTCTGCCAGACAAATAGCACAACTGCTGCAAATGAACCTGGGGAAAAGGAGACCAGTGTGTTTATGCAGGAGTGGAAAGAGGACCAGGAGTCTTCTCAGGCTGTTTCCTAACCTAGCTGTTGCCCTTGAGATCCCCCTGCCTCAGGTAAGGCGTGGTTCAGGATGATATAGAGCCTTCAGTGCCTCAGGCAGTATCTTTTTCTGGAGGAACTGTAGGAAAAAAACACACATGCAGTAAGTTAGAAAGCAACACAGAGCCATCAGCTGGTTCCTCTGGCCTAGTCCCCGAGGTAGAGGCCAGAGAGGCAGACCAAGATAAATGGCCATCCCTCCACCCTTGTCTTGATTCATGCACAAAGCCAAAAGTCAGCTATTTTTCTGGGAAAAAAAAGTAAGCTGTACAATATTTTTTGTCCCAGAAAAGCCAAAATATCTGGAAAGAGGTTTCTTCTCTCCATTGAGGGGTGTTTTGAGCAGACTGACAATTGCAAGACTGGGGAGAGGAGAAGCCTGTAACAGGGGGATCATACTAGTTTGAAATACTCCATATGTGTCTTTTTCTGGGCCAGGTTAGTGGGTTCACTGAGGCTCTCCTGGATAAAAAGGGACATTGTAGTGGAGCCTCTGGGGAGGGATGTCAGCTCTCTCCTGTGCTAAAGGAGATTAAGACTCAAGAGGGACCTGAGTGAGTGAGAGGTAATTTCTGGTATAATAACAACAGGGTAGTGGTGTGCCTGTGCAAACTGGCACTGCAACAGGGGGGACTTAGCAGCAGGGACAGGGACAGCACTGACTGTGCTGATGGTGCTGTTGAACATGGGTTTGTGTGTGTGTGTACAGACATATTCATGTCTTCCCTAAAACCAGAGTGGTTGGGTTGAGGATGAATATGTCTGAGGAAGGATAACCGCACACTAAGGGTGAGGAGGGGAGGTCAGCAAGCAAGGCTCCTACTAAGGGAGCAGCAGGTGAAGGGCAAGTCAGCTGTGGAGAGGGGCAGCCCTGCACCCAGGAAAGGTGGTGTTTAGAAACTCATGGAGGCAGCTATGAATGGAGCCTCAAAATAGCAAAAACCTGTTATATAATAATGCATATCCACATGTGCTACCATGGCATGGAAGGTGTGAGACCCTCATACTGGATGAATAGTACCAATTTAGGAGTAAAAACATGGAGAACTGACAGCAGACAGCGTGGGTCTATGCTATAAGGAGAAATGCATGGAAAGGACAGGAACAAAATAGGAGACAGAAATAGCTGTGTACTGCACCCAGTAGCTACAGAAAAGAAACAATACTTAGAAAAAGCAAAGCTTCTGTCTTGCTGGGAAGAGAAAACTGAGCAAAAGGGTTTTCCACTGGAAAAGGAAGAGATAACCTGTTCAGAAGAGGGTATCTTCAATGACATCTTTTTCTTGATATGACAGTTACTGTGTTGAGTTTTGAGGTAGGAATCATGCTACAGTAGGACAAATAGTTAAATGTGCCTGAATAATTAAGCACATCTTAACAGAAAGGAAGGAGTACTGGAGACTGGAAAATGGGAAATTGTCATTCCACAGAGAAAAAAGGGGTTGAGTAACAGTCAGAATGACTCTTTGCATATTCCCAGCATGTCCATACAGCAGCTACAGCAGTCATGTAGTAATCAGTTAGAGTCAGGGTGCATTTGAGCTGTTACAAAATACATGGTTTGATTTAGTTCCATGCCACCGCTCTTCTGCTATTGCTGTTATGGTTTTCCATCAGTATATAATACTCTGCCTAGCTGTATTTTAATAGCACACTATGGGCAGCTCTCTGCTCTGCTGAAAACACAGTATTTAAACAAAGAACTGTGAATTTTTAACCTCCTCATATTTTATGACTAAGACTATTGAATTTCTTATAGCACTCCAGTGTTTTTCTGCAGAAGTCACAGTGGCCTTTCACTAATAGGCAGTATAACTTGTTGCTCCATTATAACATGGCCTCATCTTACCAAGTTTGAAACTTGGCAGATGAGAAATAGAAAGAGAGACAATACCAGGGACTCTCCCAGAGGCTTCTTGAAGGGTCAGACATTAATTACAACACGGGCAGAAATGTGTAGGGGGTTACTGTTTCAGGACATACACCAGAAAAATGTCCATCAGGAAAGCTGATGTGATCTCAAATGAGACTCTATAAAAGCCTGAACTCACAGGCTTTTAGGATGTTTGGACGTTTGGACATTGGCTGAGCCTGGAGGAAGAATTCACAGGAGCAGTTAATGCAAGCAGAGATACCAGTCCTCCTGCTGGTGCCTGAGTGGGCTCATTCACTCTTTGTCCTCACCCCCAGCTTGAGTTCAGTGTCATATAGAGACAGATTCATGGGTCATTCCAGCTGGATCAAATTGTCCAGCCTACCTTTCAGACACCTCTGAATTGCTTTCCAGCCCTGAGCATGTAGAGGCTACACGTGAAGAAAAATAAAGCCATCCATACCTGGCGTGCTGAGGGACCTTGGAAGACACACTCTCTGACTCAGGCTGGTCTGCCACCACCATGGCAGAGCCACAAGTCTGTTCCAGCTCCTGCAAAGCCGCTGATGCAAATGCCCAGCAATGAGGGTACCAAAAGCTCATTAGTAGCTCTTAACACAGAGGTTTGGAAGCATCATAGAAAACACAAAACCTCTGATTGCAGGAAACTAGGATGAAGTCCTAACACCCTGGGAGAAAGGAAAAGCCATGTTCTAACATCCCTTTCAGAACAAGTCACAGAGGCTTTCAGCTGCTGTGATTGTGCCTGGCTGAGGGTGCCATTAATAGAGAGGGGGCAATACCTCCCTGAAGTCACATCTCCAAACTGAACATAACTAGGTGACCATGTCATCTGCAGTAAAACAGGATACAAGCAAGAGTTTGTGTCAGGATATGTTTCTGGATGACACAGTCATGGAAATGACCACCTGTCAGCACATTTTGGGAACACAGCACCAGGTCTTCATCAGCCAAGAAGACATGTGACAGAACATCGAACTGTGTGATGCTATAGACATGCCTGTAGCATGACTGAGAAGGGATATCCATACACAAAGCTGGTATATTTTAATTCAGGACAGGACCAGATTTGTATCAAGTCAGGTGGTGCCCCATTTAGATTAATTTTTATCCAATTTTTTTTCTCTAGGTAAACTTGAACTTCTGTTTTATGTAAATGTGGTTATAATTTTGCGAGACAGCAATTGTCTCTTCTATCCTCCTTGGGCTTTCCATTTTGTAATGATAATCCCAAAGCAAAATCTCATTAATGTCTTCTGAAAAGAGTTCACAGAGTTGTGATTTTCATCAGAGCAGCTGATTTCTCATTCCAGACTCGGTGAGCATCACAGAAGCCAATGCAGGGACTTGGCACAGCAGTACTCACCAGTTCTGGGATGATTGGCCTGTCAGGCACACATGTAAACAGCATCGTGTCTGTGATAAGCAACTTCATCCTCATTATCCTCTCTTGAAAGCCTATACCACTTTCTGATTACTTTCAGAGGAGTGGGTAAGGGCCCTGTCATTTTGCATTGCTTAATGCTTTCCATTACAAAAGACCATCCTGGGGTTTCACCAGAAACTTTTGTATATTCAGTGTTTTTCCATGGTGTGGGTGGAGCTGGATTTTCAGCAGCAGCAAAGCCTTTTGTCTGGAAGAGTGGAATTCTTGTTAGGTTTCTGTGAAAAAGTATATCGTCCTCAAAAGATCACCCTTAATTTTAATCTTTGGGAAAAACTTGCTTCCTTGCCAGCATCAGCTTTCTGAGGATGGGCTGTGGCTGTAGCAAAACTATTCATCTTACTTCTCTTGGGATGCCTCGGTATCTCTGATGAAGCAATCAGTGATGGGAAGAGAAACAAGCCAGGGGCCTTCCCTCTCCCTGTACAATCAGACATTATTCTGAGCCCTGTACACAGCAGCAGAGCACCTTCTCTTCTGGGACACCATGTTAAACACCAATATTCCCCCTCCTCCCTTCAGATCCTCGTTCCCCACACGTGCTGCAGGGACCTCCTATCTCCAGAAAATAAGTAAGGAGCATTCTGAGCATGGTAGTCCTGGATATATCCGTTCTACCAGCCTGGAGGGGCTCAGTTCAATTGTCCAAACACAACTGTCTTGTGCTATTTCAGACACCCTCTCCTCTCCTGCAGATTTCTGTGGGACTGAAGGAAAAGCAGACCTGCAATCTTCTGGGGAAGTAGCTGGAGAGTAAATTGGATTCCCTAGAGTATTTAGTGCAGCAACAGAAGTCCATGATCAGAGAACAGATTAAGATGCTCCTATTCATCCTCACTTTCAGACACCTACACATAGTTGTCCTCAGTATGGGTACCTGCAGGAGGAGTAAGTGTCTTACCTGTTATTGCTGTCACAGGAGAACCATTTAATACGACTGAAGAACTGTGAATGCACCAGAAATCCCATTCTAGGGAAGCACAGTAGACCCAAATGACTACAGTGGTGGGATAGGTAAGTGGTTCACGTGTAGACAGATATTCCAGCAACACCCAAACTAGGGGTCTGGATCTGGAGCTGAGTCCCATCCTCTGTGTCTGTAGCTTGAGTTCAAGTCCTTCTCACAATGTCGGCAGGTTGCTACACTTATGTATAATTTGTTCTTCAACATTCACCACCGTAGGATTAAAAATGGGGAATTACATTTAAAAAAACCAAAACATGCAAAAAAATGTATGTTAAGCAACAATATTCAAATTGAAAAGTCAGACACTTGAAAATTAAAAGTTCTGTATGTAGTTACCCCTGCAACACCTAATTCAATTATCTTGTGAATATATTGCAATTTTCTATATTTTATTTTCTATAAATTTTAATTTATATTTAAATTTTTTCATATCCACCTCTCTCTTAATCTTGCATTTCAAATTACTTTCTTGCAATGTTTCATGATGCGTTATTAATATAAATATAGCAATACAAATATATTACAAATACCTCTATACAAAACCTTTATTTATTTAGGTGGCAAAGTCAAGCGCTTGAGAGTTAGGAAGTGCCAGATGTACACACTGCAAGCACAGCGAGAGACATTCTCTATCCCAGAAATCTTATGAATCAAATTAACACATGATGAACCATCTGCTACAGGGATAGGATGGGAAGACAAAAATAATAGTGACCAGGACAAGTTATATAACCTGGGTATGAGCACTAAGAGAAAATGAGTGATTGCCTTTGTTTTCTTCTAAGTGGTTTCAGGAGACCTCTTGGCCCTGGTGCTGTTGACATTCCTGGAATAATATTCTGCATATTGCACTGATCCCTGGATCTTCTGAAATAGCATCTTCAGAAGTAGTGTGCCTGTGGGGACTCACAGATGCCTTCCTCAAATACTTGTCGACAGACACATTCCTGGTGTTAGGAACCTATGGTATTAAGCAGGAGTTTCTTTAGCAAAAGTACTGCAAGTAAAAAAAAAAGAAAGGATATTTCATGTTACAGAACAAGACTGGGCTCCAGTGTAAGGGCAGCCCACCCTGAGTCCACAATCCCAAAAAGCCAGTGCTTTGCAGTGCAGATCCTGCCATGAGTGGCCTCACATCACTATGAGCTGGCACATGCTTGGATTAATCTTCTTCTTCATTCTGAGTGTTATTTTCAGGGGTGGATGTCTGAGCACGGGTGTGTGCACACAACAATGAGCATTGTATGCAGGGTTGTGATACCAATCTCTGGGTCTCTGTCTGTAAGTACCTCCTGCAGGGTCTAGTGACAGAGACGTTGACACTGCCTAGGACTCCACATGGATTACTTTAGGCATCGAGGATGGAAAAAAAAAGGATATAAAATAGGATTAGGTTCTCAATTCCATTCCCTTACCAGTTGTTCCACCAGATCTAACACGAGTCCTGATATCTGTGTGATGCCTCTGTTTTTATGTTCATGCACAAACATCTTGACAATGGGAATGTAGAAAGAGACAGTAATGTGATTCCCTGTCCCTTTTGCTAGACTGGATGAAAGCCATTCTTTTGCCTCCAATGCATCTTTTCTCCAGCAGGCTCCGCAGGGCATCCCAAGCTGCTCTGTGCTACAGGTTTCTCAAGAAGGTACTGGTGGAAAAGTAGACTCCTGAGAACACTGGCTTTTCAAAAACTGTCGGAATTACTGGTTCATCAATCCACCTACTGATTTCAGTTTCAGATTTGTGCCTTTAAGGGGGGACCCAGGGGTATTTCCCAGCTTCTGGATCTGTGTGTGTGCCTTCTTCCCACCTCCAGACCTGGGTATACATCAGCCTCCCACTCCCGCAGCCCAAATTCCAAAAGCCTGCATGAGCTCACCAGAGAGGAGCAGTGATGCCCTTTGCCTGTTTTACTCACTGAAAGGAGAGCAGGTGTGCAGGGCTCACCACAGTGCCAGCATGGCCTGTGCTACCTTATCACTGCCCAGTCATAAAGACTTCACACTCTACCGCAATCTGTTCTCGATTTCTGGTGCATCAGATGATTCATAACACAGAGAAGAAGGAGAACTAAATATAAATGGCAACTCTCATCATGCAACTATTAATCATCTCAAGAGTATTATTGTCCCACCACATTCCTCCTACCAACTGATACCCCTCCAGAGTGTTTGCGTCTCATATGCTTGTGCAGCAAAGGGTGGCTAAACACACGTGAAGCCCTGCCTGTGCACATTTGCAGTTCTAATAACCAGTGATTCCCCTTTGTTACTCCTGGAATCTCAGCAATCCACTCCCCACCCACGTGCCTGCCATCTGCTTCAGGCGTTTTGGTGGTGTCACTGTACCCCTGTGAGAACAACTGCACACAGCTCGTCCTCAGAGACATGTCAAATGTTGCTTTCTTCCCAGTCTGGAAGGAGGAACTGTGGGAAGGATATGGAGATCCTCCCTTCCCTTCTTTCTGAGAGTTTTGAAAAAATGTCTTTTTTGTAATGATCACAACAAAATGCTCTATTTCTTCCTCTCTTCCATACACACTTCAAAGTGCACCCCTTGTCCTGATCTTTCCTTGGACTATGCAGTCTCTTGTTAGTGCTCTTTGTTAGTATTGATCATAATAGAGTTTCCAAAGTTTCCTTGTTCCAACAGGTGGAAAAAAATCACCACTTCTCTGACCGTTTGAAATGTTTGCTTTTCTTAACTATCAGCACAGGTCGATGTGCAAGACCTAAAAAGGGGTGGAAGAATATACATTTCTGCTGGTTTGTAAATGGGATCAAGTGGGTGGAAGAAAGAAATTATATGAATGGAGATGTATGGATATATCTTCTTTATGCTGTTTCCTGCATGTATTCCACCCTGTTTCTTGTCCTGCACAGGAGCAGGCAGGTCCACACTTACCCTACATGGTGCTCTTAGCACTGGAAGGTTGTCTGAAAACTTTAATTATGCTGATGACTTGAATCCAAGCTACCAAACAGAGAGCTTGTTTCTGTAACTGGGGGATTTTTGTCTAGCTTAATTGACACTGCTTTTAAAACCACCCCTAAACCACCCCAAAATGTGCTTAGTTAAAAGTGTGATTTTTCTGTGTTTGGCACAAAAATGGAGAAAGGCATGTTGTCACTGCAGGTGTGTTGGAGCTCATCCGTGGCACCTTCCATTACATCAGTCACTAGGAAACTGCACACTTCCACATAGCAAAAGGCTACATCGTTGTCACTGCTGAAACAAAATGGGAGGGGAAGGAAGAAACAGCTTTCTTTTAAAACATGTGTAATAGTTCAACTGGCTAAAATGGCTTTTGAGAACAATTGAGAACAATTCCCTTCCTCCTGAGGCTAAGTTAGAGGAATTGCTGAGAGAATTCATCTGAAAGTTTAGAACTGAATTCACAAATTGCACAGAATACCTCCCAGATACTTTGCAATGGAAATATTGGCCCCATGAGTGCTAATAAAATTTTTGCCATTGCTTTCTGTGTAGGCCAAAGAAAAGAGTAGGGAATAAAAAGAGGGATTGAGAATAGAAGGCTAAATGCTTCTGTGTAATGCAGTGTTGTGATGTCTCTCTTAGCTGCCAACAAAAGCAACACTTTGAATTTTGGCTGATAATTCAACTGGGAGAATTTCAAAGCAGTTTATGGATTAGCAGAAGAGCAATTGTAACAAGAGTAGTAACACAGGCTAAGCAGAACAATAGAAATAGAAAATGCAAGATCTCCATGAGAAAACACTGTGCATCTCGCTGGCAGTTAAGTCTCTGAAGTATAACACGCCTACCCCTACCTTTGCTGCCACCACACCAAGAAACACAAGCTTTGGGAAAGTGAAACAAGATGTGAACTGAGTTGGTCATTGACATCCTGAGATTAGCTCAGTTGGTCAGTGCCTGGTGCTAATAACACCAAGGTTGTGGATTCAATCCCCTTATGGACCAGTCATTTAAGAGCTGGACTTGAAGATCTTTGTGGGTCCCTTCCAACTCAGAATATTCTGTGATTCTGTGATCCCAATTTTTCTGGCGACACTTGGAAGTGACTTCCTCTGACCTCTGAACTTGCGTTGCCGAGCAGCAGGTTGTTATCCTTTTGTGATGCCTCCTCGTTACACATTTGTGATGCCTCATATGTATTATGAGATCTCCTTTCTGTATTTATTAATTTATGCCTGTATTTTTTGCTTGCATCATCCTTATCCTACCCACAGCACCCAAACAGTTCATGTCCCCGTGGCTCCCTGGCTAAAATTCTTTGGGTGAAACTGTTTGTGAGAAATGTTTTTCTGAAAATACTCTATCCTGCAAGGGAGGGATGGAGGAAGGAAAGATAATGCAATACATTTTCTCTTTTGTTTCTTTTGCAACCCATTCATCATCTTTAATATCACTGATATGTTTTTTTTTTCCATTAGATAAGTTGTTGGTGTCCAGAAAAGAAGATGCATTTATCATAAACTTGGAGATGTGGGAGACATGAAGGACTTAGTGGTCCCTAAGACTGTCTCTTGAGAAAGCACTCCTTAAAATCCATTGTTCTTTCCAGCTTGTGAGCCTTCTGCTCTACCTTAAAAAATAAATAAATAAATGCTCAGTGATATTTACTTTCTTTCCTAAAGGTAACAGCAGTTGGAGACCCAGACTTTTTTCAGCCCATGCCTAATATGGGAAAAATCAGATGGCTCCAGAGATTTCACCAGAGCAGTTTTCTCTCAGCTCTAATCAGTAAGAATGAGAAAAGGAGATACAGCTTTGCCATTGCCTGCTGGGCCCATCGTTTCTCTTTGTTAGTGAACTATAGTATCTGTGTTCATAGCACAAGAATGCAGCCAACAGATCCTAGACATACCATATATTTCTAGGGTTTAGAAACCCATAAAAGTTGAGAGTAGCATCTGATTTATCTCAGCAAATGGTTCCAGCTGTTCTCAGGAACATATTTTTTTCATCAAGGGAGGTGTTCCCTAATTCAAGTCTTGATTTGAATCTCCTTGCCCAGGGATATGTTTACAGAACTATTTGTAAAATGTTATCCACTTTGTAAAAGCATTTTGAATGCTTTGTTAATACAGTGTGGTGTTACTTTCCTGTAATCATTGTTTCTTCCCGAAGGAAACTAGCAGGATTATTAGTAATTGCTCGGTTATCAAACAGTGAACGAACTCATTTTCTGGCCTAAGCAGGTCATTAGAGTTTCATAAATGCTCAGTCACAAACATTATTCTACTTTGCTGACCTGAAGAGACCACCAAGGAGAGGACAAATGACCCACTGAGGGAAAGAGAAATATTTACTTTCCTGAATGATCTGGGATTTTATTTGTTTGCTGCCTATGGTGTTTCTTCTTTCAGGTGTGAATGTTGTGGATGCCTGGCCCCAATGTTCCCCAACATATTGGTAAGGGAATGATGACAAGGGATAATGTTAAAAAATATATGACATTTAACCTGGATTCATTTTAAATAGTGAGACAACCTTTGCTCGTCTGTGACCTTCCAGCATGGCTATTTTACTCACTGCTTACTCCCCCACCAACTTTCCTTTTTGTCCCTGTAGCCTAAATCCTGTTATGACACAGAGATGAAAAATCTTCAGGCTGGTCTCCATTGGAAAAAAAGTCTATTGGTCTTCATAGGCCCCCATAAATCATTAGATGTCCTTCTTTCTTCCAGAAAGGAAATCAAAAGAGGAGCATGACAGATACATATTTTTGATTGGTTAACTAGTAGTTGAATGTATTGGAAAGACAAGGCAGAGATATTTTAGAGGTATTTTTTTTTTCCAGGTGGAAAATACTGGTTTGAAAAAACTGATTTTTTTTACTGGTACATATGGCTTTCATTTAAATATTTGTAAAATATGTTGAAATATTCTGTTCTTCCCTTTTTGCTACAGCTTTTATGTTACACTGCTATTTTACATAAATGCAAAATGAAGTCTAATTTAATAAGCCCAAGGGAAACAATTTGACTTCAGTGTTTGAATATTTCCCTCCATGCAAAAGAAATCATTGTCAGCCACTTTTATTTATGCTTCAGAATGAAACAAAGTTTTGAAGCCCTGAAGCCTTTCTGAGGATGAGATGTCTGGTTTCTGACTACCCCTATTTTTGGTGCAGTTGTGAGACAAGCAGCAATACTGATCATGGCACAGAAATGGGACCAAAGGGGTGCAGCACATGGCATCATCTGTTTCTGCTCTGTACCACAACTCCAAGTGCCCCAAAAGCTCCATTCAGCAGTGTCCCTAGAAAACTTCCTTTCAATCCTGCTCTGCTTGCTTTTTCTTTTCTATTTTATTGGGGTTTTTTTCCTTTTCTTTTTTTTTCCCCTAGGGATTTTTTTTCACAGTCTTGGCTTGCTTTTACTTTTCTCTCTCTTAAATGGTTCGGTGGGTGTAATGCTCTCTGTTGGCAGTCCATATGTAGGTTAGAGAATGAGGAGGAATGCTTTGCCCTTGCCCAGAGGTGGGTAAACTGCCTAAAAATTTCTTCATGGGAGACGTATTCAGATCCCTGCAGGAAGATGGAAACGTGAGTGATATATGACTACACTATTTCATGGTTTATGACTTTTATCACTATGTAAATGAAAGACAGTGAGTGGCTCTCTCAAATATTCACAGTAAAAGTGTTTATTTGGTCACATTATCAAAAAATAAGCAATGAAAAAGAGATGGGAACATGATAGAGAAAGACAGAGACAGGTGTGTGATCAGCATATGAACAGGGTCATCTGAAGCTTCACTGGGGGCTGTGTTGCAGACTTACTTTTTGACCCAAGGAAAGTAATCTGCACATGTTTTCAAAGCAGCCATTTTAAGTTCAGGAGCCCAAACTGAAACACTGTGAGAGGCATTCCTCTCACTGGAGATGTCTATATGTGAGGTGGTCAGGAATAACCTACTCACAGCCAGGAGGAAGCAACAGCTGGGCTTAAGACATGTTACCTCTTGGACTGCTTTGATATCCACATCAGGACAAGATGCATCTCTCAGAAATGCCTGTTTTTACCCCCAGTTAACAAGGGGAGCCAACATGACTAAGCCATCCCCAAAGTATCAGCAGTGCAGAGGTCTGAAGTTAGGTAAGAAGCATCTGCCCACTGGCATCTTGTTTGATGCAGATGCTGAGTGGTTGCAAACCTGTAACCTTAGGTGACACCCATTTAACGGGTGTCTTGGAAGCAAACAGCAAGTGTCTTGTGATCCAGCACATGAATCTTGCAAAAAAATTTAAGTCTGACAGCCTGACTTTTTTTTTTCCCCAAGGGAAAATACCCTCTCAGGATCATGCTGTTTCTGCTTCAAGATTCTAGAGAGTCAGGGCCAAATTAAAAAAAACAGAGTGAAAAAGATGCTGTTAGGAAATCACAGATACTGTTAAGGGTCTAAATCACTGCACTGTTCCATTCAGAACATAATTTCTTGAGCAAAAATTGCTTTGTTTTTAGAATTACAGGAAGACTCAGGTAAGAGCAGCATCTAGTGCATCTTACTAATGGAGGTGTTCAGATGGCAGTTTCCATGCCTCCCCAGCTGCTCTTTCTTGTATTTATGCATAGCCATAAAGCTGTTGCAGATCTTAAATAAGGAACAAGAATCCCTAAAAATGACAGTGCCAGAACAGAGAAAGAGAGTATAGGGAAAACCCAGACAACACTCCCTACCCATTCTCCCTATCTTTCCTGTGAATTACTAGAGAAGTATAAAAATCTTGAAAATATTAAACAGAAACTTCTAGCTTTCAAATAGCAATCCAGTGTCCTAATGTACTTCCCAGGCCAAATTCAGCCCCCATGTATGTGATTGGAACACTCATGAAGTCAGGAAATTCATGGAGTTAGGCTTATGCCTAAATTTGGCTTCATATTTTATATAGGGGAGCTTATATGCTTTTTTTCCCTTGTAGTGAAAATACAATTTTTGACCAGAACGTGATTCGTCCCTTCAAAAATAATATACAAATTCCCTGTGACAGAAGCTCGGCCACACCAAATTGAGCTTTGTGTAGCACTCAAAAGAAAAAGAATAAAGGATTCCTACAGCCCTAACACAAGCTGGGATGAACATGATGTATACCTGACTTCTGGTTTGAATTCAGCAGGCTTCTCTGTTCTAAAAGAACAAGTGGATATTGCTTCCCCAAGCATATGGCAGCAACACATGCCATTTACATCCCATATGGGGTCTCTTCCAGACAACCGTCCGACTACAAAATGTCGTGAGAAGTCGCTTTAGATCTCCATTTTATGTAGTGCAGACACTTACCATTCCTCTTCACTGTCCATAGGTCCAGGAGAAGTGTTTTTATTATAACTTTTATTTGTGCTGCATTACTACCTGTAGGTTAGGGAGCACTGCAACACCTCTGCCATCACACTGTGAAAAACGTAGGATTCCTTTGGATGCCTATGGACTAATTTAGCCACAGATGAAACCAGCTGGTGTGACACATAATGAGAAAGAATGGGACAGGAAAACCAACACTGTTTATTACAGTATACCATATTTTGTCACTTGGTCTCAAAGCATTCAGTAAGCAAGGTAGGTGAAATTATTCCTATTTCAGAAATGGGGAAACAGAGGCACAAGCAGGTGACTTTTCAGAGCATGCCAAAGCAGTGACAGAGCTGGCATCAAAACCTCAGCCACAGTCCAGCTCTTTATGCACTTACTCACACTGCCTCCTCCTCACATACTTGGGTCCCTTTTAAATAGGTCACGTAATATCTATGAATAGTTCAGGCACATACATGTAAATGTGGGAGCAAAAACCCACACAGAATAGGCCTTTTTATTTCCTTGGCTGCCTGCACAGTCATGCTTAATTGGCCTTTTTTGTAGGCAGCACAATGAAAATGCCTGCAAAATGCAGATTTTAAAGACTGGTATCAGAAGGGCCTCCCTTCCACAATGAGGAAAGCACGTGTACACTCAGTGGGAAACTGGATATCCAGGCAAATGAGGTTGGGATTTCTGGCATAGGAGAGGATGCAAATCAACGAGGCATTAAAATAAATAAACAGGTAGAAGTCTGGAAAGGGAAAAGAGAAAATTTGTGCTTGATGTGTTTATAAGGAAGTCAGCAGCAGAGAGGGATGAAATAGGGAAGGAAATTGCTTTATTAGTGCCAATGCATAAGATTTAATGGTTTTCATACCAAGGCCAAGAGGAGGAAGGATTTATAATTTCCATCACATTGAACTATTATGAACACCATACTGGGCACGGCAAGTAACTCAGGCTAGGGAATTCACCTTCCAGTGGACCTGAAAGACAGGGAGAGTGGTCAATGAGAAGCTGTTGAGGTGAAAGAGAATGGTGATGACTAAGAGAAGGGAAGTTAAGATGCAAAGGATGTTGATGTTTTAGCCTAATAACATGACTTCCAGGTTAATGAAACTCTCTTATAACCACATAAGAGTATGTGGTCGGAATGTGGAGGGGATGACCAATGTACTGTGAGATTCTCTTTTCAAAGGGGACAAGAAGAAGAACAGAGGGAACCACTGACAAGAAGCATTAAAGGAATAAACAGAAAAGAAGAAAGAAACCCTGAGAAGGGCAGAACAGATAAAGTAAAGAAAGAAAAGCTTTGGGCAAGGGGGTAAAACTGATATCACCAAAGCCAGTGAAGAGGTTTAGGACCTAAAAAAGACATTGATTGGTAGTTGGGAAAGAAGAGATGACACCAAAAAGTGCACAAGCACTGGGCCACTGTTTGTCTCATTTCACTTACCCTTGTACAAGAGCATATGAGAGAATTTTAGTTGTGTGGCAAAAACCCTGTCTTGAAGGATCTTGTCTCTTTTCACAAATGCACCTTACATCATATCCTTCGGACATCCTGACAGTGACACCATTGTTAATACTGCCAACCTGACACGGCAGTGCCACAAAACCCAGATCATTGCACCGTGAAAACCCGAGCGTTTCGCAGCACATCATGTAGCCAATCTCTCCAGGCAGTAGTTTGCCTGCAACATTGTCCCCTTAGCAAGGATTTGCAAAATCCAGAGAACTTAGGATGGATAAAAAATATGCAATGCAGCCCTCTAGGTTTCCTGCAGTCATTAATCTGACGTTTTTACCTCTTCTAGTTATCTTGGTCCTTTTTATTGAGACTGTATGTTGAGTCACTCTGTGCTTTACCTTTAAGTTTGCATGCAGCAAGTTTTTGATGTATGCTTTTAATAAATTTTCTTCGATTTACTCAGGCAACAACTTCCCTGCTGCCAAACACCCACGCCCACCCTGCTGTCTTTCCATTTAGTCCGAGGAACCAGGTCAAGCCCCAGTCAAAGCCTCATTCCTGGGAGGCTCACACTGGGCTATAAAACTGATAATGACACGAGGACAGCAAGCCTAGTGCTCAAACACAGTAATTGCTCAACAGTCCATAAGAGAAATAATCATAGTATACAGACAGCGGCCAACACAGGGAGATTAAAGAGTCCAGAAAGACAAACATATTGTTCTCCAAAAAAGACCTCTAGTTGACTTCTCTCTGCCTTCATCTAGACTGGAATTAACCTTATGAATTCAGGTAATTATTCTCTGTCCTGAGTCTTGTGCAAGTGGCTTCAGAGAGCTGCCTCCCTGCTGTCTCCAGAAACAGCAGTCCACAAGGACATTTCAGATATTAATTGAAAGGGAAATGTTTGCCAAAGGTCAGTTCAAGTGGAAGAAAAGCCCCTTTCATTGTGGCTGGGGGGAGAGCAGAACAAATAAGTATCTCAAGGGAGGCACAGAGAGCCTTTGTGATTTATTTGGTAGAAGGCAGGTGAGAATCAGTGAATTTTCCCCCTCTTAATCATTTTTGCCCAGCCTTTACCAACTCCTCATCTTCTCTAGCCAGGACTTAGATGACCTCATCACAGTTATCAAGACTGTCCTTTTTTCCCTACACTTATGCACACACATGATAGATCACACTGTTTATGGCTTTGTGTGGATTAGTGCACAGGAATATTTAAATAAATGTTTGGAGTGGCTCGTGTCACTTGCTGATGGCCAACAACTAGTCTAATGCAGAATGGCATTCAAAGACCACAAGGGCATTCCTTTTGGATTTCACTGAGATCACAGTGCCATCATGGAAGCAGAGACTGAAGTTTAAGAAAAAAAAAGGATAGGAAATTACAAAGGACATGTTGAAGGCCTCCTGACAGTTCAAGGCAGATGCAGGAAATACATCATAATGATTTTAGCAAGGTCTTCTGCCAAACTGGACATTTACCTCTTTGCTGTACAGACATTACTCTACAGACCCAGATATCTCCAGTGTCTCTCATTCTGTTCCAGAATTTTTCATCTCAGACAAATGTATGATCATTTTTCTCTTATTTTTTGTGGTTACAGAAAATATGTGACATAAATGGAGCACCATGTTGTATTCATTATTTAAGAGTGTGTTTGTTTTTTTTTCCTCTAAAAATTTCTCAGTTCAGGCCTTTTTTCCACAGTGTTACACTCCTGGGACCTGAAAAGCTGAGAGATGCATTGGGGATTCTGGGACTGAGAGCTGGGAATGGGCAGAGGAGGGGCAGTCAGTCCATCTCACAGATGAATTTGATAATTCTGTCTGTGCTGAAAGTTTTTGAAAAAGAGAAAGAAGATCCTGGCTACGGGACAGTCCCCTGGCAAACACCTCAGTGCCAAACACCAGAGGTGGTTCCAGGGTGTTCAAATCAGGAGCCCAGGGTATCAGGCAGCCATGGACTCATGCTTGGGAAGGAGGATCCCCAAAGTTTGTATGCATTTGGGTCTCTGTCCCCTTGCCAGGTAAACACCTGGGTTAAAGGACACATATTCTCTTCAGCAGCCTGCTGGAAAAAAAAAAAAGAAGTAAAGCATTTCCTATAGAAAAACTGAGATATGCCATGAAAAACTGACTTGGCAAAGTGTTATGATACTGTCAGAACTGCAGCTGAAGAAATTGCCGTCGGTTTTTACAGAGCTTTTGCTGTCAAGCGTGCCCTCCTGGATGAGCAGGTGCTTGAGCATGTACTGTGTTTGCTTCCACAAACAGCCCCTGTAATACAAGTTCTCCATCTTCATCATGGTATTAGGCAACCAGGTACCTCTGTGAACAACAGCTCCCCATCAACTGGTTGAAAAAGAGGGCTGCTTCAAGGAAAGGCACTTACTACCTCTTTTGGAGGCAGTCCAGACATTTAGGATGAAGAGGCTAATCCAGTTAAGCCATGTAAGGCAAATACTCTGCAGATTATGTTTTTTAGCTGCCTAGCTAACAACATACAAGGACCTTATTTTTTTTTTCTGTAATAGCCTTTGACACCTGTTTTTCACAGGCAGCAGTAATCTGGAGACAGGCAGTATGAGCTTGCTTTCAGAGATACTGAGTGCTTAAGGTCCATGCAATTTCTGTGAATGTATTTCTCCCAAAGGTCAGGTCCCATGTCTATAAATTAACCTGGCAATTCAGCAGGGCTCTGACTAATGTTGCTTGCACTGTACAGTGTTCAGAACAAGTGTGTTTCTGGTCCTTCTTCTGTCCACCTCAGAGATGAGGAAGACTATGAAAACCCACCGTGGTCCTGAGCATTAGCAACAAGCACAGGGAAAGAGCTTTATCCCATTGCAGAAAGAGCATGTCCTGAAAGTTACAGCTGAAGCAACTGCCCTGTCTAATTATGATGATCTCACAGGACCACCTTTTTGGGAAGGATGTTCCCATAGTCATCCATATTGAAATAGTGGAGTTCTCTGTAGCCACAGGGACAAGAACAAGGAACGGGTGACTTCCTCATGAAGTCAGAGTTAAAACCTTCCACGTGGCAATAACTGACTGCCCCTATAATTCAGAATCCATTCTGTCCTTAGAAAACTCTCATACAGGCTGGACTCACTGCCCTCTCAGAACATCACAAAAGCTTTTCCTTGGTGGAACTGTTTATTCCTACTGTATGGATACCTAAAAGCAACGTGTGCATAGTCACTACAATAGAGTTTCTCAGAGGAATTTATTTAACATGCTTTCCTGAGCCCTTAATTGCAGTCCTGTGAATCCTAGTTACTACCCTGAGCAAATCAACAGTATTGCAGGGAGAATAACTGTAATCTCCTGGTTTTCTTTTCCCAGGAAGACAACTAGTAAAATATATAGTTCTGCTGTACTGCAACTTCCTATAGGTGTTTTTGATTGCATTTTCCTCCCTAGTGCTACAATAAGAATTAAACTCTCTCTGGTATAGTTTTGAGATGCTCTCCTGCTGTGAAGATGATCTGAAATGCCCAGTGATTCACAGCTCTGATATTTCATATCTAATGGAATTATTTCTGGATGGAATTGTTACCTTTCCTGAGATAGAGACATTCATAAAGCTGGTAGGAGACAAATTATATACATCTACCCTTGTCTGCTCTGCAGCACTTCTCAAAATCAAGTTACTTGGCTACACTTTCAAAAATTCCTCCCATTGTAAGAATGTGTGAGAAATTCAAAGAAAAACGCGGGGCATTGTAATTACACAAAACACAGGAAATTTAGGGTTACAAATGGACTTAAGAAAGACCCAGCTGTGTCACAGCACAGAGGATTAAGAGATGGGGATCAGAAAGCTCTCTCTTCTTCCTCTGTAGATCATACTACCAGTAGGTCTCCATTATGCCTATAAGGCACAGGTATAGATCACCACATGAGGCATGTTCTGTAATTGTTGGATTGGGATTAAGACATTTTATTGCCTGAAGTCAGTCTGAGTTTAAACTGTTTTAGACATTCCTATGTTTGCTGCCTCTGCTCCCTTCAGAGGTGGCTGTGCCCCTTTGCCCATAGCAGTGCCCCAGAGGAGCCTGCAGGGCTGCCCTGCCGCAGGGGAAGCCCCCTGGAGAGGTTTGTGTGTCATTCACCCTCTACTGACCTGTCCTCAGGAATCCCCCAAAACTGCTCTGGGACTGAAGTCAGAAATCTGAGCTGTGGAGTGGGTCTTGTCAGCCTGCTGGTGACTCATGTAGGGATTCTGTGGTGCTGGGAGACATTTCTTTTCAATTAGTTAAATTGCCAAAGTAAGCAAATATCCTTCAAGTGATATCAATTACAAAATATTTTAGTCTGCCCGGGGTAAGTGCAAAGCACCATCTGTGGGACACCATCCTTGGGGTGTCTCACTTGGCAGGTTTGCAGGACAGGGACAAACTTGTCTTTGCTGAGGGTGCAGTGGGGTGGGGGCTCAGCCCCACAGCCCCAGGAAAGGGGTCCTGGGGCAGCCTGGTCCCCCAGCAGTGCAGGAGGTGGTAGGATGTGGATCAGCCTATCAGTGGGACAGCATGAACTGCTGTTGAGCAGAGCAGTTTGCAGAAAGCAGCAAGGGCATTCCTGTGGCTGCAGCCTGCCCGTGGGGAGAGCACACCCCAGTCATGCAGGGGCTTCCCAGGGGATCAGAGCAGTGCAGATCCCATCCACACACCGCTGGAGAGCATGCCAGGTGCTCTTTGGAGGAGGGGGCATGTGAGTAGAACACTCTTGCACCTGCATTCCTAACCTGGGTTTTGTACAGCTCTGTGGGGACACCTAAGCCAAGGGTTTTGTGGAGCTGCCTATACTCGGACCCAATAGTGCCCTTTTTCTGTGTGCACACTACAGTTTGTCTCATTCCAGATGCTCAAGGTTTCTTTTCTTTGTTACCCAAGCAGGAACAGCAGCCAGCCATGAGCACTGTCTCTGTCAGAGAACCCAGGCAGCAGTGGCTGGCAGTTTGTCAAACACAACCCTGCACAAACACAAACACTGCAAACAGAATCTGGTTTCTGCCAGACAGCTTTCTGTGCTCTCTGGACCACCCCAAAAGAGGTGTTTTAACATCACTGAGGTGGCATTACTGTGATCAGCCTAGTCCTTACCTTCAGAAATGGGTGCCCCACGCTGGAATGTGCAGAGGGGCTGTGGATCACACAGGCCATATGTGGGGGCACGGTGGGGTTCCCACCTTTCAGGGCTGGGACAGCAAACTGACTGCACATCCCACTCTGCTTCCCACTGGAAGGGAATTGGCCATGTGAGCAGCAAGGGAGCCATGGAGTGTTCCTCCTCCAGACTGACCAGGAGTGGGACCATGGCATGTCCCATGGAGAGCATTTACCTCACCTTCAGATAGTGAGTGGGAACACCAGGTGAGGCTGCTGGACAGGACAGAAGTCAGGCAGGTGCAACATTGTTGACCTTGCTGACTCTGAGGTGGAGAGGGACCTGGGAAGTCTCATAACTTCGTGGGGCACTGGAACAGTTTCACAGAGAACTTGTTGATGCCCCATCCCTGAAAGATTCAAGACCAGGTTGGATGTGTGGGGTTCTGAGGAACCTGGTGTAGTGGAAGGTGTCCCTGCCCATGGCAGGGGCATTGGAACTAGATGATCTTTAAGATGACTTCCTACCCAAGCCATTCTATAATTCTGTGATTGTGAGTAGTTTAGACTTCTCCCTCCAATTAATATTATTTTGTGTTTAAATCACTAAGGATGACCTGCATTTGCCCTGTCAGCTCTTCAGTACTCTTCTCCAGCTATCAGTGCTGTCCCCCACAGCTGGAAGTAAGTTTTGGCTTAACTAAGTAAACTTTGATCATCAAAGTTTGCAAATTTTGGTGCTCATCCCTCTTTCTAGATATATCATGCTTGTGTTGGAGCCTACTTTGCACGAGTGCCAATCCCCTGAAAACAGGCCCATTAGAGAGCAGCAGCATTCATTAATCCTCTAACATATAATGCAGACCACAAGGAGCTTTCCAAGGGATTTGGCAGGGGCAGGCCATGCTTTGACTGTGTTTGTGAAAGATCTGTTGTCTGAATGGAGTCACCTCAGATTTCTTGCCCCTAGAGAAAAAACCTCTACAGCACACACATGGAAGGGATCATCAAGCATTTACAGAGGCCACAAAGGTTTGGGATTTCTTCAAAAAGTTGGTAACGAGATTGTGTAAGAATCAAATAACCTTGCAAATAGCTGTATCCCATTAGTCATGAGAGCAAATGCTGGGCTGAATTAAATGTTTATTGTGTCTTATGAAGTGTCTCTGTACACATAACCTTGGGCAAGACCCAGAAATTCTGGGCTCTGCATTTGAAAGGCAGCTGGCTAAATAGGCATGGCAAAACAATCAAAAGAGCACTGTTTATTTGCTCAATACATTAACCAAGTGATTAGCTGAGAAATGGGAGAACCAGAAGAAAGAAGAAATATTTCCCTTTGTCAATGCAGTCTATTTTTCAGACTTTCCACCAGCATTATACATTCCTGGAAAACAAAACTAAGCTCAAAATACTTCAATTCAATCATAAAAGCTTTCCCCAAACTGAATGATCAGCTCAGTGCATTGCTCAGACCTTCATGTAGCTCTTACTCCCTCTGTCATAAAGTTTGAAAGGCAGTGAGATAATCATGCCTAACTTACAAGCCTGTCTTATGAGAACTAAACATTAATTCAAGAGTTCTGGAGGACTTCAAGCAACCAAACCTTGGTACCTTCTTGTAATTTAGTTATTCCTGTATCTCTCTTTTAGCATCTGAGACTTCCACAGGTGACTGCTTCTGATACCAGACAATGAGTAAATCTGCTGTACATTGTGTCATTCTTGATGTAAGTTGGTTCAAATAAAATATTTAATTCTGTTTGAGAATTCTTACTTTCATTTGTTCCCTCCTGGTTGTCCAGGCTCCCCACTCAGTCCTTCCTAAGTTACTGTACCTCATATTCTCAGACACTAATTATTTGCAAATTCTTTCCACAGACCTCCTACCTGCTGTGGTTACCGTGCTCTTAGCTTTGTAGCACACAGAGAAAGAATGTTGTTCTTCCTCTGTAGGACAATTATAGAGAAATATTTTTCACCTGTTTATCTACTGAATCTCTAATTAATGTTATATCACTTTCAGAAGATCACATACAGGTAACCCAGGAATCCCCACACTGCTGGAAACAAGCTGGAAAACAAGTGCTTACAGAGTGTGTGAAATGCTAATAAGCAATCCTGAATTTCTCACTTCAGGTGTAGAACAGGACTGATCCTCTAAGGGCCATGAAGATAGTGAGGGATAGAGGTCAATGCACTGGACTTAGGGCCATTTGAGGCACCATAGGATGCCTTTGCTGTCCACCAATTTCTGCTCTCAGTGCCCCATCAGTCTCCTGTGTCATCTGCGAGGTCTGTGCAGATGTGCCCAAGATTCTCAGCTGTCTAAGTGACATTATAGAGTATCTCTGGGCCTTTGCCCCCACCATGGCCTCCACTGGGTTCAAATCCTGATCGTATCAAAGCCAGATTTAGTACTACCTTTGGATCTGCACTTGGGCTTTGGGCACCAAATCAGCATGAATTTACTGTCTTGGAACACAGCACAGCCACAGCACCTGCCTGTGTGTCAAGTCTGGATGTGCCCATACAAGCAGTAGCACACAACCAGACCTGCAATGAGGAGGGACGGGGCAGGGAGTGTCAGTCCACCCTTTGGGCCTGTAAGCAAGGGATGAATTAGGCTGGTAGCTGCCACCACCTGTGCATGGTGAGGACCAGAGCACAGCACTGCAGATGTGTGAGGTGCGATATTAGATCAGGGGGTTATTAAATGAGTCAGATGTGGGTAAGACTTGTTAGAACTAAACTGACCCAGGGCTGTTCTCTAGACTGAGGAAAAGAGCGGTGTTCTTATGGGAAGAAGGTCTAGGCTATCAGGAGCCAGGCAGGAGCATCTCTGTAAAAACATGTAGAAAACAACACCCTATCCTTCAAGTACACTCAGCAATGAAAACAGCACTTCTACTGATTAAAGCATAACAAATGTAATGAAAAACATAGTAAGCCATTAGTGGCTGCTACCTGTTATGCATTTGTTTTAAGCCCTTTGAATGTTGATAACTGTTTTTCCCTTCTAGAAAATCTCTCTACATTATTGCTGTTTCCCTTACTCACCACATTTGCAGTCATCATTTGCAAATTCAAGTAATGAATTCATGAGGAGTCTGGATGGCATAATAATGCTATCTTGCACACTAACACAGCTACCACCCAGCAATCCCAAGATGCTTAACCTTTGCAAGTGGATTAAACCTTGAAGTGTTGTTCTGCTTTGTGACAAGAGAGTGAAAGTCCCTACAGGCAGAACAGAAACCCTTTAGGGCACTGTATTTCTGGGTCTCTGGGGCATGAGTGTACAAGTCTATTTGGTACCAACCCAACGCCTCTAGGAAGTGTCAGATCTGCTCTGCATGACTGTGCAGACAATCTGCACATGTTCTGTAGATCTGCCCCACCGGCATGTGTTTGGCTCCCAGCACATAGCACACAAACTGGGTGTTGCACACGCAGAAGGGTACAGTAGTTTGTAGTTTCACTGCTTCCACACAGCAGTCCAGTGCTCAGGATATGTGCATAAAGTCCACCCAGTACTTCCAAAAACATCAGAACAGCTGATAGTGTGAGCAGTTTGTGCAAGACAAAGCAGGGACTATCATCCTTTGCTGTATATGTTCACAGAAGGATAGAACCCTATGAAATTACTCTCCTGGAAATGTTGGACCCCGTTGCTCACGTGTTATGCAGCAGATCTATGCATGTGTTATAAAAATGTCAAGGGGATTCAGCTGTCTGGCATCCTGCTCAGATTCCTAAGTACAAAAAGAGCCATCAATAACCAAGATGCACATTAGTTCTAATCAGAGCACAGGGAAGCAAAAGAGGAGCAGGAGATTGTTAAACTGTTCGCCATGAAACATTTAACAGTAGAGCTTCGTTATAAATCTGCCTGACTTCACTGATAGTACATCAATCAACACAATAAAACTGATATTAATGTGTTTTTTATGAAAGGACTAGCAAAGTGAGTTGTCTTACTCTCAGACAACACTAAAATCAGGTCAATAAGGATATCTACAATTCTAAGCACTTGAACAACTCCAAAAGGACCAACCATACTTTTACTTATCTTGCTGAACTGGAACCTAATTCAGAAAGCAGAACCTACTACTACCAGAAATATACAGTATTCTATGCATTTTCCTCCACACACTGAACTGGGAAGCAAAACATTGATTTCTAGCACATACCCTATTCCAACATCACTGATGCATCCAGATGCCTGCTGCAGTGTAAATGTTCACTGAATTATTGAAACCCTTGTAATGTTGTAAAGGAAAATGTTAATCTTAACAAGACCAACACAAATGCCTGCAAACCCAAGAAATCAATTGTAAATAGATAGATAGAAAAAAATGTGTCTTTATTTTCATTTCAGTGATCTGTGTGGCCCTGCAGTGAACTCTAATTTTGAAAGGAATTAAATAATGTTTTGCAGCTGGTCAGAAAACACAAATCCATTTCCAGAATTTTTGAAATGTCGCAGATGTTGTCCTGGTATTACAGTGAGAAAAAAGCCAACATATTTTTGAAACTATTTAGAAAAAAGAAAGGTATTTTCTAATAGTACTCAAAGCTTTACCTGAAATATTAAATGCACATACTCAGCCATCACAAAACCTACAAATGTCATGAATCTGTTTATTACTGAGAAGGATTATCTGAAATGTACACTGTCTTACAGTGCCAGACAAAATGCAGTAAATTCTTCCTGCAAGGGAGCTGCATAAGTTTCATCATGTGGTGCCCCTCATGTCTGCTTAGGAAAAAAAAAAAAAAGGAAATAGAAAATTTGCTTCTTTAGCCAGAATTTTGTTTAGGGAGTGAGAGTCTAGGGCAGATAGGCAAAGATTGAACCAGTTCCTTCCAGCCATCTATCTCTGCTGTATCCAACTCTGGAAACTGCTGTATTCCAACTCTACAGCAATATCCCCCTGTGCCAGCCCACAGGAATGTCATGGAGGAAGATAATACTCCCAAGGTCTCTACATTTTTGGTGTCAAACAGAAGTGGGGTTTAGAGGTTGGCTGGAGGACAGAAACAGGAGCCAGGGTGCCCAGGAAACCAAGGCAAACTGAAGCATTGCTTCTCCTGCACACTTCCCAAAATAGGCAATGAAAGGCACAGGTTTGGGGAGAAGTTTATGTGTGTCATATCACACCACACAAGTTCAAACACAGCTACGTGCAAACTGTGCCATGCCTATGCTGCCGGCAGACCCAATCATTAAGGTACGACCTTGGAATGTTTTCCGTGATGCTGCTCACTAGGACAGCCAGCTTGGAGCATCCAGGTGAAAAGCAGCTTCTGAAATGGTGTCTGTTGTCTTGAACATTTTCAGGAATGTAATGCAACATTATACATCAAACTATATGGTTTTATTAAAGTATCATTCGTTGCCTTGATCCTTTCTGAAGAAGGTCTACGTATTTGAGGACCAAAATATCCTGCCAATGAAGATTATTTTTCTCCTGGTAGGAATCCAAGCATCAAAATGTAGGTTTTTGTAGCTGTGGTGAGTAATCTGTCAGCAGGGAAACCATGACAGCCTAGAGGAGGAAGAAAAGAAAAAATCCAATCACATTGGAAAGAGATACTCCATAAAATAAATAAGGGGAAATATTTTCCAGCTCTGAAACCTTGTGTTGAAAATTATTGTCCTGACAAAAACTGCACACTTAGATTTATTTGCTAGAATTTCTGATGATGAATCAGGAAAGAACTGAATATCAGTTCAGATGCTAGGTATTGTAGCTGACAGATTTTCTCAGTGTGCATGAAATATATTAATGGACAGCTTAGGAGCAATTCAGACAGGCATTTAGATCAAATGCTGAGGGGTTTTTTTGTCATGTTGTGTTGTATTCTCAGTTAGTTCTAGGAGATGCTGTAGGTACCCAGACATCACATGGGCTTGCTTGTGGACTTCAGCAGAGCTTCCATTAGCATCAATGAGAGCCTCATTAGAATAAGGACTTTGAAATTTATCCCGGTGTAGCTATACTTTCTGTGGCAAGACATGGAAAATCCTTGCTGAGGTTGATTGTGTGTCATCTACCCCTCCTGAGCTCCCTGTCCAGCCTTGGGTTTGGCTGTGGAATGAGAGTAATGGGAATGTCAGCTAAGTGAAACATGGTGTTGCAGCAGCTCTGCTGCCCATCCCACACCTGTGTACATAACAAGCCCTGTGCTTGCTTAGCTTCGACAAGGCATTACCTGGTTCACACTGTTGTGATTTCACAGCAGTGTCTGACTGCAGATTGTTATTTTGGCCCAGAACTGGATTTGTGAGTGTTTTCCAGGGGTTGTGATCTTGTTGCTTGTCCTGCCTTTCCCTTCAGCACTGCTCAGTGTGACAGGGCATCCCAGGCACACTGAGGTGAGTGAATATACAGCTGTGCAGCCCCTCAGTGCTGACCATGTCACAGCTGCGCTCAGCCCTGCTTGGATCTACAGCCAAGCAAATAATTTATTCTTCAGTTTGCTCTCTGAGCTGAAAGTGGTAGAAAATACAATAGAAAGAAGACCCATACATTCATTATTTTTATAGCTTGGGAAAAATACAGAGATGACATTTTTCTTACGCCCACAAAAAAAAGTGCATCTGGAACTTAAAGTAAAGGCTTCCTTTTCTTTTTTAAAAAATAATATTTAAAGCAATTAGAAACATTGTAAAATAAAAATGAAAAAATATGAGCATTTTGTTGAATTTTGAGACCAAAGATGTGAATTTAACACTAATTTGCTAGTAATTTTAACCATGTCCCAAATCTGAGTTTTTAGTAAACACAATGCTCAACCCGTTATTTCTTCCCTTGTAGCATATCTAGAATTCATCTCAGAGCTATGACAACGACATTTCTGGGTTTTTTTCCCCTCTGAAAGTTTTCACTATCTTTTGTCAACATGATGGTTCTAAAGCCAAAAATAAATTACAGGCTACTGAGATCTGGCAGTAATTTTATGAAATTCTAGGAATGCTGACAGGGGAGTTATGGTTTATGTTAATTGCCAAGTGTCCTCTCATGGTTCCCATGGATTACACAGTATTACCCACACTATAACTTTTCAGGGTCTTTCAAACATATGCTCTTCCAGCACTTTCTCAGGGAAAGTTCCCATTGGTGTCAGCAGCAGTTTTTCCTAAGAGAAAATAACTAGCTTTTAAGTATATGGGAAACTAGTTTCTAAGGCCAGTCCCTGAGACCTCAGCATTTAACATGTTTTAAAATTGACCATTTGAGTTGGCAGTTAGAGTAAATCCAGTGATTTAAATACCAAAACATTACAGTTTATACTGTAGATTTCACTTAGTGGTAAAAGCTGGGTCAAGCAACAGCAGATCATTATTAAAATAGGTCACATTTGTGTCCAGAAGTATTTGTGCTACAGATGTACATGTTGCCTATAGTCCAAATTGTCATGTGCTCTGGGGTACATTTGAAACATAACTTTTAACATTTACTATTTATCAAGGAATCAAGCTGAATTTAAGCCTGCAATGCAAGGTAGAACAGAAGCTGACCCTCCAACTACTGATATCTTCTGTTTTTACCATAATTGTCCATTTTCTGTTTTCAGCCTCCTGGAAAACCAGTGATCGTGGGGAATAAAATACTTCATCATCAACTTCTTCAGGTTTTCTGGGTAAACAATGTAAAAAAGTCCAGTTGGAAGCAGCAGATTTTGCAGTCTGTAGATGAAAAAGCATATGAAAATAAAGACATATGTGAGGACATTAATAAAATCTTTAACAAGTAAAATGTTAAATTTTGTATTAACTCCCACTCTGGTTATTTGGATGATGAACTAAGAAGAATTCCACAGACTTCGAAAGAATTCCTCGTTTGTGAATAAGATGGGAATATGTCCATTCAGGTTGGTAAGAGTTCAATACTGGCTTGACATAAGTCCGATATTCACTCTTATTTCTTTGGCTTTAGAAGGGGAGTAAAAACTCTGGTGATCTAGAGGATCAATAGAGTGCAATCCTTTTTGAATGCCATACAGTAATATAACACTATCTATAATTGCAACAAGAACATACTAAACAATGATTTAAAAGGCTGTATATTTTCTCATTTTATATTATCACTCATTATATATTGATCTAATGCCAAGGAAAAATGAATTAAATTTTAGGCCAGAGACATGTCCATCAACAGCATTTAGTGAACTTACGTTAAAGTGCAGACACTTAAACAAGTGATTTTATCAGGAAGGAAAATGTCCTTTTTATCTTGGACGATTAGTAGGTTATGATTTTCTCTAACTGATTTTGTGCTGACAAACATTTCAACTAGATGAATTTAAAGAGATATATTTAATATATATATATATTTAATGATTTATTCATTGACAGATATAGACAAATGCTATCCAGGCATTTAAGAGTTAATCTGTAAGCTTCTCATTCTAAATAAAATAAAAAGGATCATTTCTGGTAACAAAGAGGAGATGCAAAATTAGAAACAGTTTTTAGGCCATAAAGAAATAAAGGATTAGCTCTGCTGCACATGTTCTGGAGCTAGGTCTCATTGGGAAGCTCTGAAAGAGGCCAGGCCTTGTGAAGTGTATAAGATAACTCAAACTTTGTTATCCTTGTGAGTTTTTTAAGCGGGAGGGAGGCCACACTCAAAAAAATACCAAACTCATTCTTTGTTGATGTTGATTCTTATAAATGCAAACAGTAAAAACATAAACAAAAACCTAAATCTCAACTTTTACCTGCATTGTAATTTGATAACCTTGAAAGGCCTTTAGTCTTTCTTTCTTTTCCTCTTCTTGTCCCATACTTATCCACGTGTCTGTAACTAAGACATTAGCATTGTCTGCAGCTTCTAAAGGATCTGTTGTCAGAAGAAACTTGGTACCATACTAATGTGAATAAAATAAAGAAGATCAGCAAGACAAGGAACTTCATTTATAATGAAAATAAACTCTATTCAAACGATTCTACTAGGTTATCTTTTAGGTTCCTACCTCTTCAGAGTATTGTTCAGTTATTTTAGTTATTCTGAGGTCTGGTTCAAAGCCCTGCCAAAAGAGATAACATACCATGGAACATGTAGAAGATTTTACTGCTTATTAATGCTTGTTAGAAAAATACTGATCAAACCATTTGCCATGGGAAAAAGAATGTATTTCAGAACTGTAAAACTTGGGGAAATTATGTTGGTTTTGTTGAAAGTTTATTTTGGAGATAAAGTGGTGGAAAGTGTTCTGATAAGGTAAGAAAAATGTATTTTACTAGTTACAGAATGAAATACTTATAAATAATTTAATTTTTTGTACTAAACTGAGTATTTGTTTTGTGTTTTATATTGTATTACAATGCAATACTCTAAGACACTACACCATCCATCTGAACCAAGCAAGATGCAACGCTTCCACCAATCTGAAACAAGTTTCAATTTTCTGGGGGAGGACAGAGGGCACTGGATGACTTTGTAACACTTTATCAGATGGAATTTTAATTCATCATTGTTTATGCTGCTGTCATGAATTCCCCTCAGCCTTTCTGAAGTTGGACTTTGTAGAACTACTCCTGCTTTGCATCAAAATAACTGGATCAGGATTTTGAACCTTGGTTCTGAAAACTGGCACTCAAAACAGGTGCAAGCATCACCAGCTGAGGCTCTTGGCAAACACCTGAGTGGTCGAGACAAGAATGGGCAAAGTTTGCCTTCCTGCCTCCACGTGCAGGACTTCCTTACCTTGGGAGTGGCAATATGCAGGTGCATTCCCAGCTTTGCAGCACTTGTCATGATGGAGTGGAGGACATTGTTTCCATCCCCAATCCAGGTGATAGTGAGTCCATTCAGCCCACCATAGTGCTCCTGCCAAAGGAATCAGAAGCTCTGGGGTTATGTTCCAGATGAGCTCAGCAAGATGATGGGTGAGAGGGATTGATCAGACAGGTCTGGTGCAAAGGCAGCTGGCTACCTTCAAATGCTACCTGCATGGAACAATACCTGGAGTTTACTGCACCTACAGGATGGTCAGGGAGGGAAAGCCCCCCATGTTTTACAGGAAGGCCCGAGTGTGGCAGCTTCCTCCAGTACTGGGAGCTGGAACAGGCTCCCCAGGGAAGTGATCACAGCACCCAGCCTGACAGAGTTCAAGAAGCATTTGGATGATACTCTCAGGCACATGGTGTGACTCTTGGGGATGGTCCTGTACAGGGCCAGGAGTTGGACTCAGTGACTCTTTTGGATCCCTTCCAGTTTGGCATATTCTGTAATTCTATGATGCCACACGATGAGGGCCAGGCTGAGAGATACAGCACCACACACGCAGTAACTTTAACACCAAAGCTGTACTGCCATTTTTGGTGCTAATAAACATCAGTGAGTGGTAGACATTCCTAATTTAAAGATAGTCCTAATGCCTAGAATAGAACTCCTTCCAGCTTTCCCCCAGACTGTACAAATATCCCTATTCAGGTTTGCTCTGGCTTGGTTGTCTCTACATGATGTTCTCCGTGGCCATGGCAGTGGCCTTGCCCTTGGAGTGCATTTTCACCATCACAGCTGCACAGGACAGAAAAGAGCAGCACTCTGAAAGCATCTGTGCCACTCATGGCCTGCAGGGTTTGTTCTCCACTGTAAAGCCAAAGAGGGCAGGGTTTTGTTTACAAGTGTGGATTGCCCAAACTTGAAACAGCATTACAGAATTAACTATAGCTTTGCCTGATGGCCATTACAGCCTGTTCATGTGCAGTTACTCTGACCCTCAAGTCCAACAGATAAGGCTTAAGGAGGAACAAGAATAACAGGAGTTCCAGAGCAGGACAATTCAAGACTCTTTAACAAGCTTTGTTTTAAGTATGCATGTTTATAGGTACTTAAGTTGATATCAAAAGGTTTGTGAAGATATAATCAAGTACTTCTGTATGCCTGCTCTGTATAACTCTACCTCATGGCTTGAAGGACTTTCTGGAGAGCCTTTTATTCTTAGTTCAAAACTGGGTCATGCTACAATTGCATTGTAGTAGCTGGAAGCCAGACAGTGTTTCAACACTTTGTGTGACATGATTCAATGCTTGTCAGAGAGGATAAGCATCCACATTGTAGAGCTGTACTAACTGGCAACCTTGCAGGAGTTGCAGAAAAGATGCCAAAAGACTGAACAGGAAGAGGGCGGGGACTACCCCCTCCTCTCCTGGCAGCAGCTTCTCCTAAACAAATAGTTGTGAAGTCAATCCAGAACAAAGTTCTTGGCATTTCTGCCAGGGACCACAATTTTGAATCAAAAATATTAGTACTTGGGATACTGAATTATACTAAAACACTGTAAAAATCTGAACCTAGTAGAGTCCTAAGCTGACTAGGTTTAAGGGTTAAAACTACAGTATTGCAAAACTATCACTTTTTCAGTTGAAGTTTCTTAGCAGCAGACTCATTGGCAAAGGTTTGATGCAAGGGCACTTACAGGAGACCAAATCAGGACTTTGTGAACTTGGAAGTTATTTCAGTATAATGGTTCTTCATGTCTCTAAGGATCTTTCAAAGTCCTTCCACATCTCCTAGCAATGGTACTCCTAGGAGAAGGTCAAACTGAAGCATTTATTTAAGGTGTTGTTTCAATCTAGGGCTCAGTGATAGCTGAGAATGAACCCACAGCCAGAAGCAAATGAGACAGTCCTGAGTTCTTTTCATCTTGCTGTTTAAAAATAGACATCACAGCCTGTAATGCTCAAAGCACTGACTAGAGTCACAAATATACTGCTATGTTAAACAACTTCCACCTTATTGCCAGCTGCTACTCTGCATTAAAAGGAGCACAGTGCATGCTAAATACTTTTCTCTGTTTTCCCAAGCTACTAGCTGTTACAGATAAAATATGAAGTACTGGAGATGTCTGTATAATGATCCTTGATATACATTGCAAATTGCAAAGTCACATCTGCAGTGATTACTGTGTAGAGTGGACATAGCTGAACTGATCTTAATGAAGATGTTTTGCTAATGGCTGGAGCCACATACGAGGCAGAGTCAAGCTGTGTGTGTGCTAGCAGAGCCTATTTTATATCCTGTGCTTTGTGCCCTGGTGCACTGCTGCCGTAACTCAAACCTCTTTATCTAAGAGAAGCTCACTGTGACTGTGACTGTACTGCTTATATGCACACATCCTCAGATTCCATGAAAGATGAGATAACTGTGTTGGTCAGAAACAGAAAGCTTTGAGGCAATAAAAAAACTATATGAGACATACTTCACACTTCCCCCCCCCCCATTTTATGGTATGTTCTTATAAAACCACACAGATAAAATCCTGCTAAAAGTGTTTTGCCATGGTGGTAACGCTCTAGGTTAAATCAGAACCTTTACAACACCTGCTGCTCACCAAAGCCTCTGAAGATATTTTCCCCCTTGCACCTCTTCCCAGTTTTTCTGAACTCTGTTATGTTGATGTAGGCTTTATACCTGCTTGGGTATTCTGCAGTTTCTCTTTACATTTGGAACATGACTTCAAAATATTTACACTCCTTGTAAAGCCACCAAAACTTTAACATATTTAGAAAGCCTAGAGTCCTTCTCCCTTATGGATGCTTCTTTGGCCAAATAGTGATTGCCGCTTAAGTACCATAAAACATGGCTTTGCTATTCTCATGAAAAATCCCTGCTAAATGATTAATGCTGATTTTACATTCAACTTTCTCATCCTCATGTTGTTTTTACAATATTTCATTCTGTTCTTATCCATGGGTGCAGTGTACCAGTGTATTGAACCCTAGGAAAAAGTAAGCATGCTCAGTGTTTTGGCACTGCTGTATTTATGGAGAAGACTGGGTTAACTAATTAGGGACATTTGTGTCTGTCTCTGCCTGGACTTGCTTCCAGTGAGGCTGAAACTCTGACACCATTATAGATTAATTCTGAATTGTTTGACCACAACTGTCATAACAACCCTCAATTAAAACAAGCTTTTGAATAATGAATCAATAATCTGTCAAATTTTAAAATGGAAAGCTAGGGACTAATCAAAGCTTTAGCCCTTTGGCATACAGTGCAATCCAGCAAAGGAGAAACTGGGCAAACTTGGATCTACTGGCTCTCAAACTGCTTAAGGCAGATGCCAGGCCAGTTATCTTTCATATTCCCACACTGGTTTTTGTCATGGTTGTTGAAACAGTATATACTAGAGGGTCATTCCAAATCTTAGTTGGGATTTCTAATTGTTAGAATAATAATGATGATGATGGTGATGAATTTGAAGACTACAGTAATTTGAGGTCTTTGGGTCACACATTGAGGAGAAGTTGAGAATATATGGCAGCTCTCTTTAAGCTGGGTACCACTATTTTGTTATGCTGTTTAAAAAGAAAGCTCTGATGCATTTCTTATGCCAACCATTGCTTTCTGAAAAAGCAAATTCCCTCCAGACCAGTGACATAAAAAGCTAGTGGCATATGGATCCACTTTAATTATCAGTCTGGCCATCCTGCAGTCAGCTACAAGTTAGCTGATTTGGCCAGTGACATTAATATCAATTGAATCGATGTCAATACACAGCCTGTGTCTGGAATATAAATTGTGTGATGCTGCCCTCCAGCCAAGCTGAGCAGAGCAGAAGTTGTGAGCCACAGCTTCTGCCTGGGACACTAAATGGAATCAGCACGTGGCTGTTAAATGTCTTCAGCGCAAGCAGAGAAGTAAAGTCCTCGCTGTGTGCACACTACCAGCACACAAACTCATAGCCTTTAAAGGCCAAGTCCCCAAACACTCAAAATTATGTTGTTTACATGTTTACAGACATTTTTAGTGGGATTTAACTCAAAAGCAGACTCAGTTCAACAGAACTTTTAAGAAAAAAGGTGGTATATAGATAAGAAAAACATTTCTCTTGGCATAATAGAGGGTTTTAACCCAGACCACAGTATTAAAGGGCAGAGCCAGATTATAAATCAAACATATGAGGGGCTCCAGGTTGCTCAGGAGGAAGGCACTGGAAGAGGATGTTGAACCTGAGCAATCTCACCCAGTATTCATGACAGGAGCACATTCTACGATCTGAAAAGAACACCCTGAATACAGAATGAGAATTGACAGCCCTGAAAATGAACCAGCTGCATTGTTTGGGGAATGCAGTGGACTATACTAAAATAACCACACTAAAATGCACTTATGAAAAGGGAATCAGAAGCTGTAAGCAAGAAAATATTTTGACACAAAAAACCAGGCAATTATGCAGTTTCAGACCAAAGAAAAAGCGCTTGAAGAGGATTCAAGAAGGCACAAGACAGGTATTACGGTATAGAAAATGGAAGAATAAAAATGTGCTAAGCATGAAGAGGGCCAGAGTGTATGTACTGCTCCACTGGCAAATGCATCAGAAACAAAAAGAAAAGAAAAAAAAGTACATTTTGGTTATTTAGTGACAGTAGGGAGGAGCAGGAAAATATTTACAGGGATAAAAAAGAGACATTTTTTTGAGAGAAACAAGCTGCACAAAATCTGTAATTACATTTAAATATAAGGCTACCAGTCTGTGCCCCATTGTCATGTATAAATCAAATAAATTGCCTTTGCATTGCAGGGAAGCAGTCCAAGTGTTATATATGGACTTCCAACTCACTTAGAGAAGCAGTGGGACTATTCCACATCCCTGTATTAATTTTCTTGCAGGCAGTACTTGGATAACATCTTGCTGAAAATCCCACAAGAAGTTTGATAATGGTAAGTAGCAACTAGACCCTACAAGAGATGTTGCTACATCGCTTCAAGTGTTAATCTTACTTCTGTGACCTAGTAAAGTTCCTCATATGATTAAAATGCTGGTTTAGTACATGCCACTGACTGTAAGACCAATTTTTTCCACCTTGCTGTACAGTGGAAGGAGGAAAACAGGGAGTAGACTGGTAGGTCAGGAAGGGAAAGCACAGGCAGTGCCAACACACACACTGAGCTGCTGAGACCTCCCCCAGCCTGCCACTCTCTCCTCTTAAAAAAACAAGAATGGAAAGTGTGTCAGCAACCAGCAGAGCAGCATGCCCTTGGTAAAGTGGGGCAACCACCTAGTTGCCCTCTAAAGACCTCCTGACAAACTCTGGGCTGAGGAACATGATAGAGAGAATCAGGGAGAAATGGGCAGAGTTGGAGGAAACACTGCTCTGCTTATCAGGCTGACTGTGAAAGTGCTGCAAATTTGAAAAAAGTTCTGTGGCTGTCCAAGGGCTGTGCACCTGCTGTTGCTGCTGCTCAGGTATTCAAACCAAGGAAGAGTCCAGGCTGCGGGCTCATGTTCACCTGGAGCTTCCCCCATGGCTGCCCCATACAAGGACACAATGCAGGAGGAGCAGAGGGTGAGTACAGGGTATGTATTCATTCCACTGCTCTCCATAGGTTTCCCTCTAAGATCGGTGGAAAAAGAGCTGCACCTCTAGAAGCTGATTGAGATGCTCAGTGGTCTCTCTTCATTGACTGGAGGTGGAGTAGAGGACAACAGTGCTCTGAACCTGGGTGCTGTAATCACTGGCCTGGATAAAACCAGGTTTGGGGGCAGAGATACCCATATTTGTGTAGACTGTGAGTCACAGGTTATTCCTGAAGCCTGTTATTCACAAGTGATATAATGCTACTTAATAAGGTGTTTGCAAGACAGAACACACTGCAAAACGGAACCATAAGATTCTCCTGGTTTACAGTTGTACACAGTGTTTAGAATGAAATTATGACATTCTCATCACAACTTATTGTGTTATGTAATTTGAACACTGAGTCTGGTTCAATGTGATCTCACAAATCTCCCTTATCCTGGGGTATGAGAAACATCTTAGTCTGAAGCTCACCAATTTTTGCTGACCTCTTCACCTTGAGTATTAAAATTTTACAAAAAATAATGATAATTAAAATTAGAAAAAAAGCAATTTTCACTAAACACACGAGTCTTTCAGTATTTAAAATTTAAAGCATAAATAATTTAATATTACTCTCACCAGGTCTTTCTCACTTAATGAATGTCCCATAGCAAAGTCTCCGACAGCTGAGAAACAGCCAAATGAATCAAGAAATTATTCTACCCTCCCATTTTCAAGCAGTGTGATTTTTATTCATTCAGAAAACAAACAAGGTCAGAGGAGTTCATCATAGTTGTCAACCAACACTGCAGTATAATAATAATAATCTTTTTTATAAGCCAGATCCTCAACTGATTGTAAAACCACATAGTCCTTCTGTTCACAGATAAACATCTGGTATTCTATGTGAAAAAATGTTATCCTGCTGTCAAACCAACTATTGCATTAGATAAAACTACAAAATAAAATCTTTTTTAACAGCTCTTTGATGTGAACAAAGTTTAAATTGGTTCAAGTGCCAGAACACTAAGATTTTGCATTGGTAGCAATAACTGACTTTTCAAAACAAATTTGTTCAACCAATCTCCTAATATATGGATACTGATTCTTTTTAAACTGTTCATAGATTAGTGAGGAATCAAGAATGAACTAGTGAGGTTTTTTAAGTCAGTGGAAAAACTTCCACTGGCTTTGGCTGAGCCAACTTCTCACCTTTATCTTAATATGTAAAGCTCCCCGCACGTTTTTCGTGTATGTGGAATTGCAGCCTAATTCCAATGAAATAATTAATTTTATGCTTAACTTTACTTCCACTACAGCTGATAGGACTACATAATTATTTTAAACTAAACAGGTCCTTAATTATATTGCTGGATGAAGATTTCTTTAAATTACAAATGCCATGCAATTACCACTTAGAAAAACTTAGGAATGAATGGTTTTGAACCTGACTTCCCCAAATACTTACCAAGGCTAAGACTTAGCAAGAAAAAAAAAAGAAAAATTGGTTATATTGTTACCTGAAGGGTTAGGTAATCAGCTAAAATCTGGAGAGGATGATATAAGTCGGACAGTCCATTGATTATTGGGATCGTGGATTCTTTTGCCATTAGGTCCAGATCATTATGCTTATAAACTCGAGCCAAGATTGCATTTGTCATGCTGGACAGCACCCTGGAGATAGCAGAAAATACTCAAACATAATAAATATAGCCCTGTTGCACTCTTCAGCGTGCAACACATGAATATTAATGAAAATGGTAATGAATCAATATTTTTCAGCTATCTGAATAATTTATCATGCCTGCAGAACAGACTCAAATGTAGTCATTTAACAAGCTGCTAAAAAGTAAGCAGTTTCACTTATTAACAGACTATAGTAAGTAAATGAAAACTGCTGCATTATTTTATGGTTTTTTCTCTTTGAGGTTTGATTGTAGATGTAACATCAATACATGTTGAGTTATCTGAACTAAGATAAGAGATTGTGTGAACTGTAACTTTTGAAGAATTTGATAACTTCAGAAAAGATAAGGTGTAAGATTTCTGCAGTCTTTTAGCAAAAAGCAAATGTAGGACTGACTCAATATTACAGACTATGCATTGTAGCCTGACCTTTTCAAGGATTAGAATACAGATCTGTCACAGATTGCTACACTTATTTACTGATATTAATTAACACAGAAACAACAGGCCAAAACACCAGCCTTTTCTTTCTCCTACCTGCAGATCTTTGTATTGACACACATGGTATCAATATTAATATAATGCCCAAATTTGAAACTCAGTATAAGGACAGGGGCAGGCTATGCCCTTAACCTCATTTGCCAAAATGTGAAAGACAGAGATTAGCATAGTGGATTAGCATAGTATACTCTGAATTCTTTAGATAAATTTAATATGGATTGGAGCTCTTAATTTCCCTGCATTTCTGTGTTTTAATCAGGCCCTGAAGCCTGACTTTGAAGTAGCATTTTTTGTGTTTTCATGTTATCTATAATATGACATTAAAACAAAACATGGAAGAGACTGAATTAGAAGAGCATGAAAAAAATCCTTGCAGTATCTGTCTTCCTGATTAGCCATGAAGAATTCTCGTACCTCTTCACGTGGATATAAGGCTGTTAATGCTGTGATCAGTGAGGTCTCCTGACGAAGTCAGTAACAAACATTTTCTATTGGCACCAGATATTCCTCACACAAAAAAAACTAATAAAATGTTACAACTAAAACTCATAAAATGTTACAAGAGTGCCTGTAGAGCTCTCTCTGAAGAAAAGGCTGCCAATAGCAGCTAAAGTGAAAAGGAAAGTCAAAAGTGAGCAAGGTATTTACTGATTACAGTGTACTGGAACAGTTGCTGTTTGTGCCATTATTTCTTCTTAGCTCGTGAGTTCCCTTCTCTGTGCAAAACCTGTTCTGTTCTGAACTAGTCACCAGGGATGGGATGCATGGTTCCTTCTCACATGTGTCCACCCCAAACAAGAGAGCCAGTTCAATCAGCCAAGGAAAAGAGGCAATGACACTGGGAAATTGCCCATTTTCCTTAGACTTTTTTTTTTTTAGGCTGTCAGGACAGCTGATTCCTATTTGACACAATTGATAAAGAATTTAAAGATGGTTCCTTTGCAAGGTCTGCCATTAGAGGAAATTCAGTCATAATCACCAAATAGTGTAAACTGCTAGATTTTCACCCTTAATCTTTTTAAAGACCTATTACACACTTACCAGGAAGATATCAAACAGTCCTTCTGCCAGCATTTCTAGATGTCACACCTTATAGTAGGAAACCCAGGTGGAAACTGGGTTTATTCTTTGTGAAATCAAACCAAAATTAAATTCAGGGGAAAAAAACCAAACCAAAACAAATAGACTTCACCTGGAGGTCTCTGATTACAGGAGAATGATGAAGTCTTCTGTAATCAAATCAGTCTAAAGCAAATCATGTAAGGCTGGAATTGCACAGAGAAAAGGACCTGAATAGATAAGAGTCTTTAGTAAAGATGAAGTTTTGGAAGGTGAGAGGGAGTAAGCACAGACTCATTAGGTGTCTTTTCATTTAAGGTTCTTATGAACTTCAAAATCCCAGAGCCTGGAAATGTATTGGAATATTGAGTATTGGAATGCTGCATATCTCTCTTTTCAAAGTAACTTTTATTTCTACAGAGAAAAATTAGATTTTTTTTTTTCTTAAGTGTATCCTCTGAGGAATCCAAAATTAAACAAAAAGTATGCCTGTTTGGTTTTGCAGATCTTTGCCTTTGAAAATGAGGCATTTACATATATTTTGCATAGAATACTGCTATTTAAGACAGTTTTGCTTTTATTTTGAAAATGTATATCCATTTAAAAGGTTTAGACTTCTGACTACTTCACTGTCACTCAGTCTTACAGGGCCATAGGATGGATGTGCTCTCAGCAAGCAGTGAGAAGTAAACCCATTCCCCATAAATGCAGAGATTCATCCCCTAATAATTCCAGTGGACTGCTAAAATCATTCTACGAGTTCCTCAGTGCTGTCACTGAACCTGATGGCCCCTGGGCTTTGCTGGTGCACAGTGGAACTGCTCTACAGTGGCAGATACAGATACAGTACTTATATTTCATTTCACGTAATATATCAGACATGCTAAACAGATCTGAAAGGCTGAGAGCTCCTTAATGGGCGGTAACTTTTTGCTACTGTGTCAGCATAAATGTAAATGTCTTGTGAAACACGGAACAACTGATTTATGACAGGTAATAAGTCTTAAAATATGTTCACAGCAGCAATGCTTTCAACCCCTACCTGCAGCAACTCTAATAAAAACTGTGACTTTTATAGACCCGTGCTCCTTTTGCTTTAAGTCTCAATCTCAAGTACTTCTAAGGCCTTCAGAGCCCTAGACAGATGGCTGTAAATATTTGAAATGCCCTCTGGGTCTACTACAGGCATTTTTTTTTTTAGTCTTACATTACCTGAATGAGGTTGGGATGTTATCTTTCATTCTCAAGAAATGCCAGGGAATTAACACTCAGGCTGTTCTTTTGGGTAAACTGCCCAGCCTTGATTATGCAAAGTCAATAATACTCTTGCTAATGAGAGCAGGAATGAAGCACAGCACACAGGAATGAAGTAGGACTCTGTAAGAACTCGGGAAAGCCCCCAATCTGCTGTAGCAGGGGAGTGCTGTGACTCAGCAAAGGAGCAAAATACCCAGGTCAGAATCATAAATAGGGATTTATTTCTGGAAGAGCAAGCAGTGACAAAGAAAAGGGGGCTGAAGGCTTGTATGGGAAGTAAGTATTGTGGGAACTTTCTCCACAGAATGGGGACACCTTCAGAATGGTTGAAAGATTTGCTTGCTTCTATTTATTGCCTTATTTCTCTCGTAGCTTACTCTCTGCCTTTTTCCCTTTTGCTTGTGTAAAAAAAGGTCAATCAGGAGACTGTGAATGAAAGATTTTGTGTGCCTTTATTATCCCATTTGTGAAAAAGAATTGAAAACTGGTCTCTACAGTGTTTGTGTATCAGAATCATCCTGCTTAAACTGGGACTATTTCTTTTGAAGGGATGTATTTGAATCCTGTGGCAGTGTATGAGCTCTTCTGAACTGGACACAGTGGCCTAATGTACCTCAGACTTGACTGTTAAGCATCAGAAAAATCCGTTCCCTCTGCAGGCCCACAAATTTACAAAATTTTTGAATCTCTTAAACTTGTACTTACTAAAACCAGGCTTTTGTTGAAACATCTGAACATTATCAGTATTGACTTACTGGAGCAAGCCCAGAGGAGGCCACCAAGATGATTAGAAGGATGGAGCACCTCTCCTACGAGGAAAGGCTGAGAGGACTGGGATTGCTGAGCCTGGAGAAGGGAAGTCTTTGGGATGACCTAATTGTGGCCTTTCAGTACATGAAGGGAGCCCACAGGAAAGATGAAGAGGGACTATTTACAAAAGTGTGTAGTGACAGGGCGAGGAGGAATGGATCCAAACCAAAAGAGTAGGTTTAGATTTTACATTAGGAAAAAATTATTTACTGTGAGGGTGGTGAGGCACTGGTACAGATAGTCCAGGGAAGTTGTGGATGCCCCATCCCTGGAAGTGTTCAAGGCCAGGTTGGAACAACCTGATCTAGTTGAAGGTGACCCTGCCCATGGCAGGGGCTTTGGAATTAGATGATCATTAAGGTCCCTACCAACCCAAACCAGTCTGTGATTCTATCATTGCAGCTTACTTTGAGACTGGCAGTTATGCATATAACAGGGAGTGAGAGTTAAGTACTTTCAAGCCTCAAGGGACTGAAATTTTTAATTTCTACTAAAAACACCTATATGTCTTCAACTTCAGTACTTAAAAACAAGAAAGGAAAATTTAAAATGTTTAAATGTTTGGTCTTTTTTCTTAAATTTTCCTTGAATTTCATCACAGAGAACAGCAGCATAGTTCTCAAACAATCTCTTCCACTGACTGAAAACTGTGGTATTCAGCACAGGCAATGGAACTCAGCTGCCTGATTGCATATTTTGAATTAAGCCTGATGAGTTTGACACTACATATCTTTCACCAGAATTAAAGGGACTGTTCAGACACTACTAACCTTCCAACAGCTGAGCCTGACTCAATCGACCTCAGTTTGCAAAAGGGCTGCCTAGAAAGCAGGACAATGCTGAGGTTGGATGAGTTTTAATATATGAAGTGCTATGACAAACAGCAGGAGCACCTGCAAAACACAACCTCATGTTTTGTTTACTTTCTGCAACATTGGAGGCAATCCACTGGAGAAACATCCTGAGCTCAGTTCTTCCCTTCTACAACAAAGGAGATAGGCTGCTACCCATTCCTGCATGCCTGTGGGACTGGGCATGATTAAGATCTTCTATGGACGTCTGTAAGACAACAAAGTCATAGCCCAGCCTCCACAGCAGTCCTGACAGTGGGTACAATTGTGGAGGAGGGCACATGAAATCAGAAACTAGCTGCAAAGTGTTGTTCAAGTTTGATGCTGCTGAAACAGGGAATCAGAATGGCCTTCATGGCCACCCTGTCACTGTACATAGGCTATAATGGCAGGCTAAGGCCCACCAGCAGCTGGCCTAACTAACATAAATAATGTTTTTTCTCTTCAATTTTGCTCCATGAGCAGCAGAACCAGAAGGTTTGAGTCTTGTTTGAGTATATGTGTTGTCATCACTGGAGTTTTACTCCTGAGGTTCATAAAATGTTTCTATTTTTAAATGCAACCCTGATTAAACACTCTGTATGGCAAAATATTTCTCATTGTGACAGTGGACAGTTAGAGTGGATGGAATAATGGTGTACTGAACTATAGATTCTCTGAGCTGAGCTGTAAATATTTAAGAAATTTGGACTGCCTTCCGACATTTTCCATAAAGAAAACATTAACTTCTAAAATTCTGTAAGACAGGCTTCGGCCCAATCAATTACTGAATACATAGTGATCAATCAAGTAGCATTTTACCAACCTCACTGTATCTGTGAGACTCTCATTAGTGCCCAGATGTATGTCTTGTGTTGTAAGGAAGGAAGGATGTCCTCCAAGGAGAGCAAATCCTACAGTGAGGACAAATAAAAAAAAAAAAGAGAAATTTACCACCAGCACCTCATATTTGCAGCCAAGACCAATATCTTCTTCATGTAAGATACATTTACAGCAATAAAAGTAAAACTCAGCAGGACATCCAAATGTTTCAAACACCTATTAATATATATGCTAAAATAATTAGCATCTGACACACAAGATAAAAATAAATGTACTTTGGAATAAAACCACTTAAATGTGATATCTTACTGAAATCCTTAGGAAGAGTCATTCAAGCTCCAAGGCCAAGAGCATTACTGTGGCTCCCTGTTATGACCCAGGTAATCCATTCATCATGCTGCGTTTCAAGGGACTTTGCATCCTAGAAGGGTCATTTGAGTCACTAGATGTAATTTCACATCCTTGTACATATCTAGATTTTCTTTCATGTACAGCCAGTCAGACAGAAAACCCTAAAACTCCTCATACACTGTAATAAACTTGACTTTGGTCACAAATGACTGAACTCCTTAAAAATAGTAATGCAACAGAGAGAAAAGGAAAGGTCTCAGACACAGCCATCATCCCTCTACCCTGCAATAGTTAGGAACTTACAAGGTAATCCAAGGAACTGGATGGATTAGTTCCAAAGAACAAAATCCACCCCTGAACAGCAAAGGAGATAGGTTTAAGTCTAAAGCCTCCTACTGAATCTCAGTGTAAAGTCCATCATGGCCACATGTTGGGAGAATGGCTTGAGGGGGTCTGTTTTGTAAACTGTCACAGATGGTTTAGCATAAATCTTGCACAGGACACAGGGTCCTACAGCTGGGGACATACAAAGTGTAGTATTTGAACCAGGCTCTAGGTAGCCCTTTAAGGCATTTTCTGTGTGCTGGGGAAGATTTTCCATATAAGAACAACTCCCTTCTAGGACAGAAATTGTCAGAGAGATCTTGCCCTATTGCTACTATTCATGACAGAGGAAATTTCCAGAGAACCAGAGACCAACCTTGTGGGGAGAATGCTGTGGGGAAAAAAAAAAAATTGAAGAAAAAAAGGTAAAAAGCTGCTCGGGCTGGTTGTAGCCATTAGATGGCACTGCAGACATCTTCAGCACTGCAGCTTTAGCACGGTGGGTGTACAGGCCTGTCAAAGATTAAAATCTTGATTCCACAGCTACTCTTCAAAAAAAGGATTAAATCAGGACTGAACATTGAGCCCTTTCACAGATAAAACCAGCTAGCTACAGGCAGCCGGTCTGGGCCCCACAGATGGGCTCCTAACACAGAGCAACCCTTATTAACTTCCATCTCATGGGGGCAGCGGGGTTGAGGTGAGGTCTTCCATTCTATCAGTTCAGCCAGTCTCTAGAGTTTAAAATGCAATAGATTAAAATAATACCGGCAAATCATTGCCTTTAGACTGCCTCAATTTCCTTAGAGGACCAATTAAAAATAATGATGCTCCAGATACCACCTGAAGGGCGAATTTCTGCTCCGTCCAGCCAGTACACACTTGTTTTATTGAATGGACCCATTTTTGCTTTCCTATTGTTGTCATTAAAGATTGCTCTAAATCTCAACGAGGCTGCAATCAGACACAGCAAACTTTTAAGAATGAAGCATCATTTATTCTACTATAAATTTTTGCTGTTAGAAAAGGACTATTTACAGATTTGTTTGTTGCTTTAACCTCCTCTCTGCAGCTCAAACATGAACACTGTATTTATGGCAGTGTGTATGCAAACTGTTGCCTAGACATTGCATCCTATCTGTTCAATGCAGGTTTTTAAGTCAAGACCTCAAGGATGAAATGTTATTTGCAGTAACTCTTCCTTCCAAAGTTCTTGTGGATTTTTTTGAAGGCATATACAACTATGACAGTGATTTATCCCTGCAAGTTCCACAGAAGACAACAGCTCTTCATTTTAGGCTTTAAATGCACACACTTTGGTAGATTATTCACAGTCCAGGCAGGCTCCTATGGACATGTTCTGCTTTCTATAAATGGTGCTGAGGCAAAAAAATAGAAATCTGACCATTTATTCAGAATTGCCAGACATCAGGCAGTGCAGTTGGAGCTGCCACCTGGAGAACATAGCAGAGTCCTAATGTGCTGGGCTTTCTGCTCATGAATTGACCATCTGTGTAGGCCTGGGAACATATTTCCATCCAAAACTTTCCATCTGGAAAAACAGGAATTCTGTGCTCTAGTTTTGTATATAGTTGCAGAGACAGAATCTTTGCTTTGGATTCTTTCATCCAGACTACTAGTAGAAAGAAAATAATGATGACTTTTGAAGATACACTGACAACAATCCAGCAAATAAGCACACACTGTGGTGCTGTGTTAAACTGGGAAATCTAATCCTTTTTGTTTTCACAGCCTGGCCATAATCAAATCCACATGCTAAATGTTTATATGAATCATGGTATCTTCAACAAACTACTATATGTTCAAATTGCAGATTCAGAATAGATTATCATCTCATGTCCATCCTTCTCACTACTGTTAGTTTTCAAAATACACAGTTTTATGCCTCATGGTGTGATACATTATTGACCCCACTTATGCAGACTCCTTCATGTAGCACATGCTAGTGGTTGTACAGACATAGGTTAAATCTCCATCCCAGTCTGTCCTGCTATGTGGGGTAAGTGGGCCAAAATGAATCCTACAGTTCACATGTTGGATACACAGCTGTGGGGCTGCCTCGCTGTTACCTGGAGACATACACAGTCATCTTCTCAAACTCAAAGGAAGGATCTTTTTTAATATTTCAAGATATATGGATTTGCATTTATTAATTCCCTCATTGCCTGCCAGGACTTATGAAATAGAAAGAATTTTTCAGTTTAGACTGATAGCAGGCATCAATTACAGAATATTCCTAAAGCAGAAGCCTAAAAATTGATGGACAGTTTTTAAAAGTTTTTTAAAGCTACTCCTCCAAGTGGAAAGTAAGCTAAGCGTGCGTGGCCCCTTTGTAACATGGCCAAGCTAAATAATAGTTGGACATTCCAACAGAAAACAGACCCTACATTCCTGCCATGCAGTACCATCCCTGCTACATTAGTACATATGAAATGATACAATTATTTCTGTGACTGTGTGTAGTAATCTTCAGGCATGAACATTGTGTTCCTCTCACCCCACTGTGTAAGAGTGAGTTGGGAGTAATTCCATAAAAGCCAGGGGCAGTGAACCTCTGTAAAGCTGTTAAGATCTTGTATATTCCAGTGCACAACAAGAGAAGGCTTTCCTGCCTGTATTGTTTCCTCTCCATTTCTACCCTGTGACATATTGTCTGCATTCAGCATCTGTGAAATAGTTGGATTTATTTATGACTTAATTCACTAAAACATAACTGCAGCTGTATATTTTAAGAGCAACAGTGACAATCAGAATATTTTACACCAAGGTTATAACAAAAACAGGGCATTCACCTTTATGCCATGCCTGAGGATGTTTATTTTTCAAGTAATATATGAGCATGTGGAATATTTCTGTTTTCAAAAAGTACACAAGATTTTATACAGAATGAGTACGGGATTCTGACTGTGAAGAGGTGACATTTTCCAGTACAGTAGTAGAGATGTCACATTTTCCAATATACTAACCAGTGATAGCAATAAATCTAGTAGGCTCCACAAAACTGGATTTACTTTGCCAGTACAACATCACTACTAGTCTTAGAATTGGTAAAATAATATGAGCTTCAGAAATACACTTTAGGACAAGATTAAAGAGGCCGTGCATTATACCCCAAGGAACTGTACATTATTCAGTACAGTTGCAATGTCATCAGAATGCAACAGTTCAGAGGCACAGGGTGTTGGAAAAACCACAGATGTCAGCTGCTCTCTTACAGTTAATGTTTTGATAATATTTGATCAGTCTTGATGACTAGGAGAAATGCTCAAAGACTGGAGGAAAACAAATGTCACCCCTAAGTTAAAGAAGGGCAAGAAGGAGAGTCTAGATAATACAGGCCATCCAGCCCCACCTCAATCCATGGGAAAATGATGGAGCAGCTAATCCTGGACACCATTTCTAGACAGAGTAAGGACAAGAAAATCATCAGTAGTCAGCATGGCTTCATGAAGAGGGAGTTGTGCTTGACTGACTTTATAAACTTCTGTGTTTCTATGACTGGCCTGGTAGATGAGGGGAGTGCAGTGGGTATTGTCAGCCTGGACTTCATCATGTCCCTTGACAGTGTGTCTTCATAAGATCCTAGACAAAGTACTGCCAGCAGGTGGATCTCTCCTCTTTGTTCAGCACTGGTGAGGCCAAACCTGAAGTATTTGGCTTTGGGCTCTTCAGTATGAGAAACATGGCCATACAGGAGAGAATCATTCTGTGAATTTGTTTATTACTTTTAAAAAAATTATGTTCTTTATAGGCATAGGGACAGCAGGAATTCAGAAAAAAACTTCCATGGTGTTAATATTTCACAACAATCTCCTAGACCCTGCACAGAGGAGATTTTGTAATCAGTGATTTCCAAGTCTCTACTCCTTTATAATGAAACCCACTGATTTTCATTTGGTTGTTCCTGAGAGTTACAAAGTTTGTTTACATTAATCTCATCACTAGAACCTTGTCCCACAAGTGACCTCCTTCAAGATATTGAAGGTGTAACTCATGGGAAGTGCTATTTGAGATAACTCAATAATTTTCTAAATAAACACTCCAATCCATCTCAATGCCCACTTTCACAGGACATTAGAAAATTGGTTTTAAATTAGCTTATTTAACTAAAGGGAACACATGTGGCCCCACATTTGTTTTGAGTTAGAAATTCCAAGGGAGAAGTCATTTATGTTAAAAAAGCAGCTGAAATGTGTAGAGTTTTCATAGACAGAGTCTGCCTTTGAAACAAAGTCTTAGGCTTAAGAGACTTAAGACCAATTAACCGAAGGTGTGAAGTTAATGCACAGAAGTTAAACTGCATTAAAATCCCATGTGGAAGCTCTCACTCAGAAATAAATTGGTTTTATTTCACTGAAGCTTAATCCCTCTTGGATGAATTTATGTGCATTAACTCCCATTCTTAAGTTAATTCATTTGAACTTTCCTGAGCTTCCCCCTTCCATAAGCCTTCAAAAGCCAAGGACTAAGTAGCACTTCCCTTGGAATACAGAAGAATGAAGGATAAACAGATTCAGAGAATTCATTACCTGCCCATGTACCATTAAGGCAGGCAACTAGAAACCAGACTAAAAACTCAGGAATTAAAAGGTGGGTGGTCTTCACAGAGAATGAATGCACGTTCATAAGTGCTGATTATCTGGAGAAAACAGAAAGCAACAAGTCTACTTAAAGAGCATGATCAACAGGCAAGTGGCTGTGGCAGAGAATACAAAGGCAAATTCAGAAGTGCTTGCAGTTACCATGTCTGCTTCTTCCTTCCATTATTTTTACCTCTGCCTTTACATCTTGCAAAGAAGTGTGAATGCTCAATGGGTTTCCTGTCCTTTCACTAGGGAGAAGTCAGCCCAAGGGATGCTGGGTCAGCTTGAATGTGAGAATCTTCCTTGATGTATCACCAATTTATAGTTATTTCTTGCTAACATGTAAGTACATGAATGATTTATTTCAGCAGTCCCATTGACTTCAGAACAACTGCCATATAAATAAAGACATCATATGTATGTATTTCAGTGTTTCCAGAACTGTATCCTAAAAGAATAATATTCCAGTACTTGATCTTATTAGGCTAATACCCTGGAGTCTCCATGACGTTATCTTCCCCTATAGGTAATGACATTAAATTTTTCCCCTAATTTATATCAAGACATTACTGTGATTCCCAGCCTAAACACATGCTTTGAAATGTGACAATGGTAATGCATAATACATTAGAAAAATATTTATTAGAGCTTGCACAGAATTAAATTTGTGATGCTTACTGAAACAGATGTTAGGAAATGTGCATCTTGCTAGTACAACTAGGAGCTTGCACCAGATATGCTTCCTTCTGCCTGTTACTTTATTTCTGATCTGTTGTGTTTTGGAATAATTTGGCAAATTTTCAGTGACCAAAACAATGTGCTTGTGACCTTAATATGTGAGGTGAAAGACAATGAGATACCATTGTTTAAGTTTCTCCTGAGAAGAAATTGCTAAATACAAAATTATGCAGTGTTTTTCAGTACATACTCACTGCATACAGTTTCATACAAAATCCAACTGTGCTATTGCTCAGACCTACCTGTTTCTGCAGATAATCTTGTTCTCGTGCTTCTCTTCTCAAAAATCATGGCCAAAGATTTTCCTTGCATCAAAGGTAAATACTGAAACATGAAAATTGAAGGCATTTTAATTTTATAGTCATTATACACTTAAAGTATGAAATACTTATTCTTTCACCTTTTAATTCAGCATTAGAAATGTTGCACAGGTTGTTTTTTCAACCATAGCTTTGTTCTCCCGCCCTTCAATAAGTTTATTAGCAGTGGAAAGGTTAAAGAAGTAATTCTAAGGGCAAAATCAACTACATTTTGGCATTCAATTCGAGCTAGCATTAAGGAAAACTCAGATACTAATTTAATCCCATGCAGGGAAGTGTCTTCCATTTCCTACATTTAGTGCTGCATGTGCACCATGTGTGGATGGATGGGGTTAGCTGACAACAGGGAGTTGGCTGCACAAAGCTGTTTAACCTTTCCACCGAATGAAGTCCTCTGAAGTATTTAAAGAATATCTCTGAACACTTTACAGGAAAGCTCTTTGATTTGTAGACATGATTTACAGTATTTAAGAGCTCAGGAGATTTTATCTAGGACAAGACAGTTGAATGGCTCATTCCCAATGCTTTTCAGAACAATATTTATTTCAACATCTAAGTGACCTAAATGACAGTTAAAGCATTTTACCTCTCCTTTGTACTTTATCCTTTGTTTCAAATCTGAGGCCATCCACAGCAAATACTTCAGCTCATCTGCTGTGTAGTTCTGTAGAGTAAGGAGGTCCTGGCCTTTCAGATGAACATTCATTTGAGCTGGTCGCCCATACCTGTGTCAAAAGGGCAAAAATACACGCTTTTTGTCATTGATGCTGAGTTGTACTCATGCTAAAGCCAGTGAGCAAGCACCTGAAGTCTCTCCCACCCCTCTCATTTGACCCAGCTGGATCAGATTGATGGACTGTGTTAATTAGTTAAAATAACTCCTGCTGTCAGACAAACACAAAACATGCCACTGCGTGCTGTACCAATCGCCACTGTAACAGGGTTTCAAATTGTATTGTAAACTGTACATTAGATATAGTTTCTTTTGTCTTCTGAGTTGCATATGGCAACTGCATGCTATCAAATAAAGCCATTCAGAACTTGGTGAAACAACTTATGTGTGGACCACAAAACTGCCCTTTTGGGGGACAGAATAACAGAAATGGATCTTGGTGCATCTCTTCCCTCTTTTGTGCTTTGTGGATGAGTAGACGCCACATTCCATCCTCACTGTCACAAATGGTGGCATTTCTACATAAACGTGTATGAAATCTGTCGGCTACGCTGGGGAAGAGGGTAAAAATCCCCAACAAAATAGCCATGTGATCTAGTCCTTCTTGTAGCACACAAGAGATGTTCCGGGCATGTGCAGTGTGTTTATTCTGTGTATTCTGGTCTCCAGCCAGGTTTACGACTTCTGAATCACATGAAATTGGACGCTGATAATCACTCAGAGAAGTTACATGATCAAATTTCCTCTAGCTTAGATGAGACATCTTAATGAAAGTCACATCCAAGCCCATGTTTCCACAGGCCTTATTAAGATTAATAAGGCAGTGTGGCAGCTTAGCCCTTTCTCTGGCATTGTACTTACAGCCTCCTTAACACTACACAGCCTGCACTGTACTCTTGGTTTGGATGGGTGTGAGCTAAACATGTCTTTTTAATTAAAGGCAGCATTTTTAGGCTGATCTAATGGAATGGAGATCAAAACAATGCAAACAAGTAGATTGAGTACAGGTACTACTTTTGTGTTACAAGTAGGCTTCCCCATAGCTTGCCACTGAGACTGGGCTTACTGACAGCACCTGCCAATTGCCAAGCCCTGGAGTCCACAGCTAGGAAAATTCAGGGGGAAAAAGATTTCTGTTCATTCTTCTGTTAATTACAATGAATAAAATTCTTGAAAGTGGATAGACCTGTTATAATTTCTAAAGATTTTGCATTCATATATTAGTTAAATCTATGAGGAAAACTTTTTTGGCAGAATTTTGTGGAATAGACTCCAACTGAAACTGGAGGAAGAGAGCAGCTCTTAAGGGAATGGTACCACACATTATTACTCTCTGACATCACAGCAAAAGCTGCATGAATTTTCAAATAAAGCAGCAGAATTCCTTCTTAAATTGGAGATATCTAAATGCTGTGTGTTTTCCTTCTGGAAACCTTAAAAGTACATTAGATACACATTATACCACTGCCATTATTAAGAGGTTTTTTCACAGCGAAAAGAAATACCTGTAAAAGCAGAAACATTGAGAATATATGAAGAACTATCCCATGCATGTGCTCTGCAGATTAATATTGCTGGAATTCAGTATATGCTATCATATATTAGGGCAATGTGCTCCAGACATTATACAGACTTCCAGAGAATCCACTACTAAGCTGAGCAGAAAACACTACGAAGATTCCCATCAATGTGCACCATCAGAATCTGGTCTCTGCACAGGTCCCCAGACTGCAGGAGGGCTGGACTTTTCTGTAATACCATGCAGATAAACAAGTGGATTTCTTTTTTCCTAAGTTTAGAGTAATGTTGTCAGTGTACTTTCCAAGAGTGTCTCTGAAAATTGATTCTGAAGTGAAATACAATGTAAAGTCTGTGTGTGACTTAAGTAATAAATATTTGTGGCAGTGCCATTTAAAATAATGTAAGTTTCCAAGACAGAAAGACCTCTCTACATAGTATTACAATAATTGGGAAAATAAAGTTATATGTTTGTTATAAGTGTTATCCTTCTGTCCCCATGCTTGCTTCCAACCTGAGGCAAACAACTTATAATCAGTTAGGAAGCATGCAGATGTCCATTTTTTTTTTTTTAATTTGAAGTGGGTTTTACAGATCTAGCAAAATTATATCCTGTACTTCAGTGTTCAAAAGCTGCAGTATAGAATATACCTGACATTATAAGAAAGGCTGGGGATTCTTAGGTAGTTTCCACCATAGCATGAAAAAAACCCCACCAAGATAAGCCACTGAAATCCAGTGTAGAAGACAAAGGCCTTTAGATGATATTCAAGTGATTGGCTTTAAATTCATTGTGTATATTCTGAAGGAAATCAGTTCTATAATTGTGACTTTATTACTATTATTTTTCAGAACAGTGATTTGTTGTTCTGTCCACTTTGGGGGAACAAAAATAGACTTGTCCTCTTTTGAAATCTGTGGTTGCTTACTGCTTGGTCACCCTACTCTCCTTTGCTGCATTGTTTACAGAGCAGTTTTGGTGTTGCTGCTTGTATTTCTAATTGCAACCTGTGATTCCTTCCAGTGACTTACAGATTGTCTGATCTCAACCTGCCAAGCAAGAATTTCTGTTCATTGGTCTTGTTTCGCCACTTGGCATGACTGAGAAATATTCACCACTAATTTCTGTGCTAGTAGAGAGTAGAGTACTAAAACTGGTTACCCAGAGTGGAAATACCATCCTTGAGGATTTTCAAGATGTGGCTGAGTAAAGACATAGCTGATCTCATATGCTGTTTAACAGGCTATGAGCAGAAAGTTGGACTAGAGTTCTGCTCCTGACGTGTATGTTCCCATGATGATTCTGTTTTCTTGCCATGACCTTCAAGAAATGTGTTCTTCTCCCTGTTTTCCATATCCTCTGAGAGAGAGGCAGAAGTGGACAAATAAATTCCAGAGAAGAAGCATGAGACAACATAGGAAAGTTAAAATGTAACAGGCAAATTGCAAGGTCAAGCAGTTTTGGTTTCTTGCTTTCTGAGCAGGGACAGCAGTAACTTTGGCCTCTTAGCACAGACTGATAGATATAAGGTTATCCTGCAGTATTAATCACAATGTGCTTAGCTAGTAATGCTCAGAGCCAGTGGTGATAGCTCATGCCAGCATTACGTTATGTTAAAAACCCCTAAAAACACCAAACAATATTATGTGGGGAACATAACAAACTGTATTACTTCCTTGGAAAACCAGCTTCACTGCAGTTGTTCTCCAAACTTGCTTTTCTATCATCTCTTCTAACCAGAGAAAGTTGCCACCCATTGCCAGCAGTGAAAATCCATAATTCATAAGAAAGATTATCACCCAGGCTTCAGGACCACTTTAAAATTGGAGCAAATAAATAACATGACTTTATTGGAGCAAATAAATAACAAGAAAGCATTTGTTTTTCATCTAATGCAATGGAGAAAGGCTGAATAAAAATTACTTATTGCATAGTAGGATTCCTGGGAATATGAAACTCCTGTACATTGTTTTCTAGCATTAATCACTTGTTACATAACCTGCTAATGTTATCCTTATTGACTCTGACCTAAAAACAGAAGAAGATGTGGAATTAAGTTTCAAGTCTAAAATTTTAATCTGATTCTGGAGATGTGATAAGCATAAGAAGTAGCTTGCTGAAACACAGTCAAAAAGGTACTTTTCTGAAGTCACAGGGGACAGGCATAGCTATGTGGTTGAGGAAAGAACCCAAAGGCAGGTCATAGAGGTAAGTCTACATGCTTAACTGTGAACCTTGTATCACATCATGTTTTTCCTGCATGCCTCCAGTGTATACAGAGACAAAAATATACCAAGGTAGAGATTCAGCTTGCAGCTTCAGTGAGAGAACTTCCCCCCATAGTGTCCATGATAATTGTCTAAATGAAGAATTTCCAGTTATTTATTCACACAGTTATTGGTTACAGTACCTACAGAGTACACTGACCCGGAGAAGAAACATTCCTTCCTGAACTTGCTGCTAAATCACACAGAAAGTATTAATGGTATTCCACAAACATTAAAAGGGATAATTCTCCAGTCTCCCAAAGTCACAGAGCTTGCTATCTTGAGGGGCAAAAGGGCACTAAAAATTCAGGGCAAAAAACGCAACACCTTTCTCTGAAACACTCGCTCCTTCACGGGATTCAGCTGGTTTTGTCTCCAGGTTTCTGATCAGATGTCACAGAACACCAGATAAAATCAAAGGATAAGCTTACCAGAACTGTCGCAGCAGCTGCTTCCTGGTCTCTGTTAGTTTTGCAATGCTGACAAAGCTCCTCACATTAAACAGCATCTTTGTTTGTATTAAGACTTACTCCAAGTCTCACAAAGTTAGGAGAAAGAAAGGAGTACGAAGCAGAGAGTGAGCTGTGCTGCTGTGCAAATGAGGGAAAGCCAAGAACCAAGGTCTGCACTCTGGCTGTCCCAGACAGGGCTGGGCCAGGCAGGGGCTGACCCTGAAACTCTTCCTTGGTCAACCCCTACAGATACAGAGATTTCTCACAGAGCCCATTGCACCACTTGCAGTTTGTGCTCTTCTGCCTGTCGTATCACACCTGTGTCAATACCATTTCATAGCTATTTTATGTTTGTTAAATATTTGTACAGAAGCACATGCTAGTAGAAAAATGCAAAAGAAGACTTTTAGGATGCAGCATTAGCAGGGCATCTCCCCTAGGGATGGGACTGTGCCCATGGGGGCTCCTCATCTCTAGCACAGCCCAGGCAGGGACTGATGGCTCTGCGCTAAGCCAAAAGGAGGGTTCTGGAGCCCAGGATGTGGAGCTGGGCAGGGCATAAAGGCTTATTTGTGCCTTCAGGGCCCTGACAAGAATGAAGAACAGCTACATTAAAAAATGTACATTTTCCTGGGTTTTTTTTTGGACAAAGTTTTCAACTGTGCTATGGTAGAATTAAACAGCCCTCAGTGGGGCCCAGAAACTGAAATATTGCAGCCTGCTTACCTCCTTATGCTAAACTGCTTGCTATATAATCTGAAGTTGGTCAAATCACTAAAGTGATTTCATTTAAATTTCTACTTTCAAATATAATTGTCAGACAAGACTTTATGCCACCTGCACTGTAGGTGGTTTTGAAGTATGTCCATTACTTTCTCATTTCCTCATTACTTTCTCATTTCCTCCTCTGTGTAAGGAGAGGCATACTAATGTAAATCAAGGTGATGGTGTATCTGTCAGAGAGAGTGATATGTTGAAATTGCAATGTGAAGAACACATAATTAAAACATGCAGAAAAAAAGGTTTGACTTCCCCAGAAAGAGAGACAGCTGTGAAAAAGTCATGCAGGGTGATAGCTCCTGGTGGGATTTGTTCAGGACCCCTCACGCCAAACCAACACTGAGATGCCTGGAAAATGCAGTAGTTGCCATGGGAAATGTCAGGCAGAAGCAAAATCCAACAGAAATTAATAAGAAGGAAATGAAATAGAAGAAAGAGAAGAAAGCTGGGCCATAGTTTCCCTCCTGGTTTTCCTCTGGCAAATGACTCCCACGACCTTGAAGCCCAGCCCCTGCAGACTGTACATGTTCTGTTAGCAACACCCAGGAGAAAAGACAGCAGAGAAAGGAAATGTGGCCAAGGTGCCAAGGCCTCCAGTCTCGTTTTACAGTCCAACAGGGAGGGAATACTGCCAGTGCCCCTTTTTCAGGTCACCCCTTGTATTGAGTCTGGCTGAGATGGAGTTCGTTTTCCCCACAGCAGCCCTCACAGTGCTGTGCTTTGCAGCTAGAAAGGTGTTGATAACAGAGCGAGTTTTTTGGCTACTGCTGAGCAGTGCTGGCACAGCATCAGTGCTGTTACTTGAATTTCCCCCCCATTAGGAGGTTGGGAGTGGGCAAGATCTTGGGAGGGGACATAACTAGGACAACTAGCACTACACCCTTGTACAGGGACTGCCCAATCCAGTTACCACATGGATGAATTTCCTTGTCAGCTCCTGTGAGCAAGTATTGCATCCCACTCCTAAGAGGAAGGGACCACCCAAGCTTTATAGATGCCCGTGGTCAGAAAGGAATATGACATTCATATGGTCATCTAATGTAATGAACAGAAGGCCTCCTTCCTCTCTGAGCTTGCAGGAGACTGCCCCTTGACACCTCCTTTCCTGAGGGCAAGCAGCAGTCAGGGTAGGCAAAGCATTCATACGTCAGTGGCTGCGGGGCGGTGCACCAAGAGTGCCCATGCTGCTTCCTTTTGGAAACACCTTGGGAAGGCAATGTCTTTCCACGGCTCATTTTCTTCCCAAACTCCCACCCTGAGGAAGGGCCAGGCCTTGGTGCTTTTCTTTTGGAGAGTGGGGTTGCAGCAGCTGGGGCACCTCTGAGAGTGAGCAGCTTCCAACCTGCTGCACCTCGCCGTGCCCACAGCAAGATCATCTTCCAGCAATACATGTCTGCTTGGACACCTGGGACAACAGGGCATTACCGGACTCCTGTCAGCACAACTTCTGCTTCATCCACATGCAGTGGTCATCCAAACCCAAAACCAAATGCCACTCCATAAACAGTCTTTCCCACTTATCCTGCATGCAGTGTTGGCCAGTGAAGACTTCTGTCCTTCACCCATCATTCCTTGTTCAAAGACCTCCTTACCAGCCATCCTGCCAGCAGAGATACATTTGTCCAACTTTGTGAGGTGATTTCTATCTCTCCCAACTACATGTTGATCTTCAAAGAGGATCTCACAGCCCCAGAAACCAAAATCCTGCTGCAGACACCTTCTTTCTATGAATCTTGCTCATTGTTTCATAACCCATTTATATTCTTGGCAATCACTATCTGGTAACTACAATCTCAGGCATCACTTTGTGAACAATGTTTGTTCAGTTTTATTTTGAACAGCTTTTGATGGATATCCCCTCCCTTTAGAATTAGAAGAAGCAGTTAGGGCAGAAAGCATCAGAAGGATATTGGGTTCAAAGAGATGAAATCCCTGCCTCATGTAGGAGCAAAAATCAAGCACTTTCTTTTTCCTTTTGAAAATGTGGCCACCCCTCTTTGTGTGTAGTTATATGGATATATCATCTTATGCAAAAACTACTCTATTGATTAAACTCTGCATAAAACAAACCTGAAATTGGTTGTCCAGGCTGCCTGCTGCAGCCCCTGTTGCAGTACATCATCCTGAAAACAATACCTTTGTCTTTCAGCAAGGGATGACCTGGTGTATCAGAAATACATGGGAATAGCAAGAAAATAGAACTCCATAAATGACCATAGCTTTTTTTGGCAGGAGGGAAAAGCTCCACTGGGAGTTTGGGACTACAAATGAAATATGGTTAAAAGTCTACAAGCCCCTGGATTTATTTCAGTGGGATCTCGAACTGCCCTACCCAGAGTCGCTGGGTGGGTGATTGAATCTTGTGCACTTGATCAGAAGACTTTACACAAACATTCTGGTGAAAGAGATCATCAAACAGAGGAAATTTTTCTTTTAGAACCACAGAATCGAGTGTTGACAAAAAGTTTCAGAGCCATGTTCTGCTCCCCCAGCTGAGGCAGGGCAGCTTCGCCAATCACTCAGCAAACAAACAGCTGAGCCAGGAGCCTGGCAAAGCAGGGAGCACGAGACAGAGCCCCAATGAGAGATGGCTCCTTTGGGAGCTGCAGGCACAGTCAGACTACAAAGCAGGAGGACATAAATGATGTCCAGCATGTAGGGATGCTGCCAAGAAAGTAAACTTCTGATAGAGCTAAGAATTGCAAGGGGCCTTCAAGGAGGGTAATTATTATAATTGAATCACAAAATGACTTGGGTTGGAAGGGATGTTAAAGCTCATCTAATTCCACCCTCCTGCCATGAGTAGGAACATCTTCCACTAGACCAGGTTGTTCAGGGTCCTGCCTGGCCTTGAACACTTCCAGGGATGGGGCATCTACAGCTTCTCTGGGTAATCTGTCCCAGTGCCTCAATACCCTCATGGCAAAGAATTTCTTCCATATATCCAATCTAAACCAACCCTCTTTCAGTCTGAAGCCATTGCCTCCTGTCCCATCACCACAGTTACCCAAAAGAAGGGTGTAGCCAGGTGGGGTTCAGCCTCTTTCTCCCAGGCAACCAGCGACAGGACAGGAGGAGACAGTAGCTGTGCCAGGGGGAGTTTAGTTTTGACATTGGGAAGAATTT